>NW_028292594.1:0-175000 GCF_029948245.1 Actinia tenebrosa | reverse complement strand
TTGATAAACTGTTCATCGACTTGCGAATCTTTTGCCGGTTATAGCCTCCCCTCTTCCCGAGCATCATCGAGCTGCATTTTGTATTAAAAAAGCTTTTGATATATATGCGTTCTTGATATGAAAAGTTTCCCATGATGCTCAGTGATCTCAGCTTTCTAGGTTTTTGGTGACTGACTTTATTGAAATAAGCGTATGTGTGTAAGTGTGTGTAAATGTGTGTTTGTGTTTATAAGTGTGTGTAAGTGTATGTAAATGTGTGTAAATTTGTGCAAGTGTGTGTAAATGAGTGTATGTGTGTCTGTGTGTGTGTGTGTGTGTGTGTATGTGTGTAAAAATGTGTAAATTTATGTAAGTGTGTGAAAATGTGATTTGATTTGATTTTGAATCCACTGATGACTTTTTAAAGCTATTGTTTTGGATAAAACAAAAAAAACCTTTAAAAAACCATAACAATGAGCATGTCTTCTACACTGAAGTAGCATTTACAATAACAAGTAAGGATTTAAAGAAAAGCCATGCATTAATAATATTTCAATAATTTTAATGATTTCAGTGCTCAAATAAGAATAGTTGAAAATTTATATTGTTTTGAAATAAATATTTTGAGGCGTTGTCTCATCAGAAAGAGAACTAAAGCCTGACTTATTATCACGCTGATATTAATTGCATCTGGATCTACAGCCGTTTGCTTATTTCTTTGAAACTGTGCACAATTCACTTGTGCTTTTCATTTAGTAAGAAGACAATTGCCTAGTTGAGTAACCATTGGATTTATGCATTGGATTTATTGGACATCATCAAGCAGGATATTGCATTTTTAATGTCTTTAATAACTAAACATGCACATACAAACTAAATATATCAAGGTTTTTACTTAGTTTTTACTGATCTGGATTATATTTTTGATAATCATTGATAACATTACAGCTTTCTTGTATACCTTTTTCACCATTACTTTATTTATTTTACATACTCTAAAATCAAACCTACAAAAATAACCCAGTCTTCTAAAATGAAGGTTATAACCGGGACACTTTTCTCTTATGTTAGGATATGTTTAAGGCATCATTGAATACCAATGTCTGTGTTGGTTATTTGATTCTCAAACAAAAGGTAAAATTCTGCTGTTTCCGCTGGGGCTCGAACCCAGGACCTTGTGTGTGTTAGGCACACGTGATAACCACTACACTACGGAAACAGATGATGTTTAAAAGTTAAAAAGTTAATTTGATAAAAATAATCATCACTGATTGTTTTGTTTTATATTCGAAGCTAAGACGACTACGAATAAATATAGTAAAAAGAAGAAAGTGAAGGAAGTGTGAATTGAAAAGATGAAGGATGAAAGTGTCATAAGAGTATGAATACCTAAGCTGAATCTTTTAGCAGAAATTATTTCATGTCATTAATTGATGGTTTTTACGACGGCCATGTTGGAGTAACTTAACAAAAGAATTGTCAATGAATTCTTTTGTTATATCCTCCAACATGGCCGCCGTGTCTTTTGTTATTTTCTTGATTTTAGATCCACTGCTGACTTTTTAAAGCTATTGTTTTGGATAAAACAAAAAAATCTGAAAATTTATATTGTTTTGAAATTACTATTTTAAAACGTAGGCATATTAAACAATCAGTGTCGTTTTCGCGGGCTTCCTGTGGTAAACCGCCTATCAAACAACGGTCACCCTGTGTCTCTTCTCCAGTCCTAGAAAGAGAACTTAAGCCTGACTTATTTGCACACTGCTATTAATTGCAACTGGCTCTACAGCTCTACTGTCTGCCTTATTACTTTGATTCAATTGTGCACAATTCACTTGTGATTTCACATTTAGTAAGAAAGCAATTGCCTCATTAAGTAAGCCTAGGATTTATGCACTGGATTTTTTTAGTTTCACTTGAGTCGAACAAGGCTATTGAAATTTAGCGTTAAAAGATTCACAACCCAAGATTCAATTAGTCTACTTAACTTTTAGAATTACAAAAGAAAGTTTTCAAATCCAAATATTTACAACGTGTAGTTGAGGAAAATTTTTGCAAGCCAAAATGGTTTCAAGTTTTGAATTGGCAGACGACGAAACAACAAGAAAACTAAAAAGTTCTAACGAAAGTAAGAACACTAGAAAGAGTACAGGTGTTTGGATATATTTTTTCCGTAATTGGGCCTCAGAAAGACCACTCAAGTAGTCCCAAATGTGTACAACTTCACCAGCTCCAAATGTGACTTTGAAAGCCATCGCTGGAAATAATTCAGTCACAATCATCTTGGTCTGGACTTAATCAGTCACAACGCCACTTTAATCGGCTTCTTCCTTTGGATTCTGATTTGGATTTAGAACTTATTTGGTAGGAATCCAGTCTTATGCATGTTTTTATGGGGTTTGACGTGTATTTTACATTTGCCATTCTTTCGGTTGAAGCACTTTTTACAAAGATTTTTAAAAAGTCTATATATATCAAGGAAAAAAAAAATTTTTCAAAATCACTTATATGTGACTAACAGTGTAGTAGTATGGTTGCAGTATTTTTGTGTGTGGACTTCTTTTTTTAAGAGATACAAACATTTGAAATAACGATATGCAAATGAGATGACGTAAATTCAAGACTAATTTATTATACAAAAATGCTGTTGTGGAAAGTACTGCTGGCTTTTTTTTTTTTTTCTTTTGGAAATTATCCCTATGACTGAAACGTATGGTTTTGTACACTTTTAGGTTATTTCAAAACTTTGAAAACACTCGTGAAATTAAACTTTACTTTACTCAGCCCCATATCATTACCTATAAAAAACAAAGGCGCGCGAGAAAAAAAAATACTACAGTTTTGGTTCATTTTGTTTGTCGACTGCGTTATGGAGGTTACAGCTGTCTAGGCCTCTAATATAAAACAGTTCATAAAAATATTCATATTCAGTTCACATTTTACTTTTAACTTTAACCTTTGTCTACTTTGGGCTCCCTGCGGTTATACGCATAGTAGCTGACGTCATAATTTACATTATGATGTAACAGCTCAATTGATGTTTTTTAATTTTTGCAAACGTATAATTTTCATACATTAAAAGTGATTCAATTCTGCTCAATAGTTCATCGAAAGACGAAAGTCAATGTTTTGCGACGAAAGTCAAAGCTTCTTCTGAATGTGTCAAAGAAATATATTCCATGGTAAGAAAAAAACATTTTAAGTAACGCAAGATACTATTTCTATAAATAAACTGAAAACTATTCTTTACAGGCATTGCCTGATCGTCTAAGGTCTACCAGGCAGAGGAGACTTCAAAGAAAAGAAGATGATGTACCCAGACGTATCCCGTCAGGTGTCGATACGTCTACCACACCTGGTTCTCTTTGGTAAATACCATCTTCTTTGGACTTCTTAATTGTTCTCTTATCTATTCCTCCTCTTCTTGCAATGCTTCTAGAAACTTATTAGCTGCGTTCTTACCTCGGTAAATCACAGGAGGGTCGGCCTTACCGTCTGATCTGACTACTATGTAACCAAAGGAGCAGATCTCATGTAATCCCACCTTATTCGTGGCACCACTTTTCTGCTCTTCCTTAGTTATCAACGCCTCAAAGTCTGCATATATCACGTAAGGCACCTGCATCTGCTTTTGATGGTCTGAGTACGATAGGTTCTTATCTGTAGGCATCTGGATCCGTTGCGCTACTTCTTCGACTCCGCGGCAAATCTCATCGTGTTCCTTTAGGGACTTTAAGGAGGTAAATGATAATAAGCAGCAATCGCAGAAGTATTTCTTGCCTTTGTGCTTGGTGTGTTTGTAAAACAGTCTGCTAATATGTTTAACCCATGAGTAGTGCCCGCCGTAGTAGAAGAGGTGTATTCGTTCTCCTTTCGCCTTCGACAGCACTAATGGCACTATCGTTTGGTCTCTGACACCGTAAACGTTAATGGCTGGGTCATTTTCCTCTTCGAATATCGGTATGTCTGTCAGCTGCATTGGGAACTCCACGCCATCCCACTCCAAATCGTCTGTTGGGTATTTGCTTGGTCTACAGGGATTATCATCTACTGGATACAGCGCGGATCGTTATTGCCCACATAAAGCAGCGGTTGTCGTCATTCTTTACGTTGACTATGGCTTTCTTCCTTTCTACCCACGCCGGCAGGGGCAGGTAACTTCCTCCTCGTATTGGCACGTACCTTGCCATGCTAACCTCCATACTTTCTACCTCCTCCACTGTCCAACCTGATCCTTCTTTCGTGTAGTTAGACAGCGACTCCATTATTGCTTCTAAGGCTTCGTTAAGTGACCTATCCAGGTTCGTTGACTCTAATATAACCAGTGACTTCGATCGCAGCATTGCTGTCGTCGTTACCTCATCTTTTGACAAACTTACTTCTACCATTATACTCGCTTTCAGGGCTCCTAATTCTTCTATACCTTTTCGAAGCGTTCTCTTGACCTTCCTTTCTGACTGACGCCAAAACTGTCTAACGTCAATCTCACCGTTACCGGGTATTGACACCGTTTCGAAATTGGTTTGGGATTCCATCTATATAATAGGAAATATCTTATGCCTAATTCCAGACCTTTTTCAGATCATCGTAGTCATACTCACAGTCCTGACAATGCCAATACAATTTAACCTTTGTATCGAACTTCTTACCACACTTACAATCATAACTCCTCAGACATTTCTTTCTCATCTTTAAATGCTTCTTCAAGTCCGCTTCTTTCTCAAAAGTCCTTTTACAATCTTCACACTCCATATATAGACTAACATATTTAACTACATAGACACGGGATGCAGGTAATCGCGGTACGAATCAAGGAATTCACTTTAGACGGGTAATCCTCCATTGGTCACTGTTTTGGAACCCCCATCCCCTATACTACTTTTACAATAAGAAGTAAGCATTTAAAGAAAAGGCATGCATTAATAATATTTAAATAATTTCAATGATTTCAGTGCTCAAATAAGAATAGTTGAAAATTTATATTGTTTTGAAATAACTATTTTGAGGCGTTGGCTCAGAAAGAGAACTTAAGGCTGACTTATTTGCACACTGATATTAATTGCATCTGGATCTACAGCCGTTTGCTTATTTCTTTAAAATTGTGCACAATTCACTTGTGATTTTCATTTAGTAAGAAAACAATTGCCTAATCGAGTAAGCATTGGATTTATGCATTGGATTTACAGGACATCTTCAAGCAGGATATTGCATTTTTAATGTCTTTAATAACTAAACATGCTCATACAAACTAAATATATCAAGGTTTTTACTTAGTTTTTACTGATATGGATTATTATGTTTTTGATAATCATTGATAACATTACAGAGTAGTATAGGGGATGGGGGTTCCAGCGCAACGACCACCGGAGGATTACCCGTCTAAAGTGAATTCCTCGATTCGTACCGCGATTACCCGCATCCCGTGTTTATGTAGTTAAATATGTTGGTCTATATATGGAGTGCGAAGATTGTAAAGAGTTTGTTTATGACTTTTGTGTAAAGTGCTTGAAACCCAAGTTTGTACCTACTAAGCCAAATAAGTATATTTGTTGTGGTAAGAAAATGCAAATAGAAGACGACACGTCAGCACAGTGTTACGAGTGTGGTAAGAATATTCGTAATGCCGTACCAAATGCTACCAAAGAGCAATATTACGCCAATGGAGGTCGTAAGAAAACACCTTATAAGAGAATAAAATACTTTAGGGACTGGATGAGTTATATCCAAGGTTTACATCCGGTATATTTAGACGATGAAGTAAGGCAGAAAATCATAGACCATTTAGAAGAGCCAACCCCACAAAGTCTACGGAAGACATTGAAAAAATTAAAGCTAGGGAAATATTACAAAGCTATTCCCTATTTTTTGTCTGAAATTACCGGTAAGTCTATTCCCGAGGTTTCTGATATGACAAAAGCCGAGTGGATGTTTTGTCGGCTGGATAAGGATATTCCTTATTACCCTGACGTAATCTACGAAATATTTCACGAAATCGACCCCAACCACCCCCTCTTGGGATGGATTCCAAGAAGATAGTGAATCTTATGGCATAAGATGAGTAATTAGCATAAATCTTATGGCATAAGATTACGCGTAATTTCCAGACTGTCGTTCGATATATAAACGAAATCCCGTCACGCTCTTTTCAAAGCAGATGTTTACTGAGCAAGCTTTCTTTGAAGCTCTTCTTTCGCTTCTTGGTAGATCTTTTTGCGAGATTCCTCGGAAAGATCTTTTACGACTGTTTTTTTATTCCTTATGTCCGTCTTTAATTTCTCGTACTTTTCCTCTTCGGCTAAGATAAGCGAGAATTCTACGTCGTTTATCTTTCTGTCACGCAAAGCCTTTGAGACAAGATCGGTAATTGTATTTACTTTAGCCCTTGATAGAGCTATTGTCGTGTCATGCTTGGATATTTTCGTGGATAGCTTTTTCATAATACCCGTAGCAACAGCAGAAATAATACCACAGGTTGCCCCAACGCCGGCCAAAGGAACTCCAACGATTATTCCCGGTCCAGTAAGCGAAGTAGCAACGCCGGAGCCCGTTAACACAACAGATATGGATCCTGAAGTTATCGCAATCTTATGTAGCGTACTCCGGGCTCTGACGTACTTTTTTCGGACTTTTTCGTAGTGTTTTGTTTGCCCTTCCAAGTAAGCCAGGATTAAATTTGCTTTATTCAAACGAAAGTTTTCAGCGTTTAGTTCGTTAGGACCTTCCTTAGGAAGTTCAGGATAAAGTGGAGGTGCTGATGGTATAACATCCATTATATATACTAATGTACGACGCTTTTGGGAATGATATTGAGGAGCAGCCACATCACGACAACCGGGATTACTGGAACTGGAGGGCCTTTAGGAAGATGTTTCCGCATGCAGACCGTAGTAAGTTCGAAAGGAGACCCGATGGGATTTACTATAACGGCTCTAGGATGTATAGCAATGAGGATTTGAAACCTACGCTGGTTAATCAGATAGACGATCAACTGAAGAATTCTGGTTATGTTGAACATAAGCCTAAGCCAACGCCAACATATGTTGAACACAAGCCCGTGCAAGGTTGGTCAAAGGAATTATTGCTGGGTACCAGTACTTATCCGATGCCCGCGGTTCCATTTGACAAGCACCCAAGCTTGGACTTGACGTTGAACATGCGGATTTCTAACGACCATTCCTTTCCGTTAAAGGTGCGAGATATCTTCAAAAACGTGCCCATTGTTCATACCACCGCCAAGGAATCTCATGAATGGTTAAGCGGTCCTAACATGCGTTATTGGCCGCAGCAACTAAACTTTGCGGTTTGGTGTGCCACCAGCGGCTGCGGTGTAAGTGCGAAGTTGATGAAGAATTCGATATTCATGTTTCACTTCCACTTTACCGTCCGAAGAATACTGCATGAGATGGGTGTTATTGCGCTGCCGGGAGATGCCGCGTTTTATCCAAGAGATAACAAATACAGCGTGCCGGCTTATGATAGACTTTGTAAGGAGTTTGGTGTTGTAGGGAAGGATTTCCGATGCACTGCGGGCGCTAACAATGGTTTGGGACATATTTGGGCTTATTGGGGGATTGGTGGGCACGAGCTAAGCAACAGGGAAGTTCATGCGCTGCAGTTGCGATGGGACACGGGATATCACAAAGAAACTCACGACAGTAGCACCTTCTTCGAGCCAAATGCCAAAACCACTAAGGAAGTCTGGGATGGGCCTCTATTCAAAGACGAGGGCGGTAAGTATGGTGGAGCTAACCCGCTGATTATCAAGATTACCAACGACGAGCAAACGAAGCAATATCTTAATTTCATACCCCCAGAAGGTAAAGGGTTAACCAAAGCCGGCCTTGCCCGTTTGAACCGCAGCATAGAAGCTTACGTGTATTCCATTTTGGGAGCTCAGGTAAACACCCGATCCAGCATAATTGGAAATACCGGCGCCGCAGAAGAGACGCGAGCCGAAGCTTTGATTCTATTCGAAAGTTCAATCTTGGAGGGCGACATTAGCAAGGGCGTACAGCGTTACCAACTAGCCATACAAAATTCTAAGGCGAGGTTGGACTATGCAGTAGCCCCGGGTTGTTGGTTAATGCCTAGTAATTTATCTATAAATACTGGTTCTGTAGTAGGATACAACAACAAACTGCAGCGAGCTACTAAGGATATGAAGTTTGGGGTGAATGACGTGAACTCTGACACTCTTAGAAGGCACTTTGTTGAACAGCCTAAAAAAGTGCACCATACGCGACCACCCAAGAAAGTGCAGCTAACAAAAGAAGTATACCGAGCGCCTAAAAAAGAAGAGGAATATGACCATAACTTACTAAAAGCCGGCCTAGCAGTCGCGGGTGTTGGTTTGAGCTATTATATATGGCGATGAACAACCCCTACGTAGCTGGAGTAGATTGTGTCTATACGACTTACACAGGCGAGAAAAAATATACCCTACCATCTTGGGTCGATGTCACGGGCATGTCCGTGAATTTGAACTACTCGGGAAAGAAGTTAATCCTTTGTAGTATTTGCATGGGTACAAACAGTCATGTAAACGTGGGCTTTAGGTTCCTGGATGAGAATGGCGTACTGCAGCCTATGCGTACGAAAACAAACAACAGGGAGCCAGTTCATTTTTCCACAGAACCAAACGCTAACAGCTTTGAAAATTTATCGGTTTGGACTTTTCACATGATCGCCGATTGTCACAGAAAGGTAAAGCTGCAAATGCGCGTAGATGACGGCGGGACGGCTACCGTGAATAGTATATACGATCAAAGGGATAATGATTACAATCACGCAACCATTAGCACTTTGACGGTGCTTAGCCTGTGAGAATCTGTGATTCTTAAATTATATGAATCCACACTTAATAGAAACACGCAATGTTTACTATTTAGGCCAAAAGGAGTATAGAAAAGGGGGTGGGTGGTCTGACGTTGGAATGTGGGTTGAAGTTGGGGGCTTGGGCTTGATAATGTGTACCATTAGCATTGGCGCTTTATATGGTGCGAACGTAGGGTTTAGGCTCGTTGACGAGAATGACCACCCACTACTACCTTATAGGAAAAGTGATAATAATAGAACCCCGGTCCATTTTTCGTTGGAGCCCCCTGCAGTGAGTGGAGAAGACTTAACGCCGGTTACTTTTCACATGATAGTCAATTGTCGACATGTCAAGCTACAAATTATCGCCCACGATGGTAATGCGCTGATAAACCATGCCATCAGTACAGACGCGATTTGGAATCATAAACCCATTAGCACTATGACTGCCATACCGCTAGTTCCGCATTATCAAGGCGGCGCGAATACTATCTTTACTTATCCCCAGTTGAGGACGCCTCGTGCACCCAACGACGATTATAAGCCGCCAGTAATACATAAGGACAAGATTAACCCCGCATCTTCTTCAGGAGTACCACCCCAATAGCGACGACCAAGATCCAAATGTTGTTACCCACGAACTTCAACAGTTCGCCGCCGGCCCTAAGTGCCAAGGAAACAACCGAACCCAGCAGCCCAGGAAGACCGGCTGCCATCTTTTTTCCCAAGTCCGTTAGTCCATTGCCTAATTTCTTTACGCCCGCGCCTGTAGCCTTAAGCGCGGATAGGATAACTCCTACTACGCTCGAAATAGCAACCGCAAACGCCAGCGGAATACCATACTTCACCAGAGCTCTTTTTACCTTTTCCTTGGTGGTAAGCCCCAGCTCCTTTTCCATTTTTTCCTTTTCCGCCTGTAATTCCGCAAGGCGTACCTCGAGGGCCTCCACTTCCTTTTGAGCTGCCTCCCTTTCCTCTTCGGGACGAGTCTGGTCCGCAACTACTTCTCGCTGCCGCTCTATTTGCCCCTCCAGGTCTTCAATAGCCTGATCTCTTTGACGGATTTGCTCCTCTTTAGTGTTGATTTCGGTAACCAACTGCCGCCGTTCCTCCAAAGAGCCGGCTATGGTGATATGCAAGTTTTTAGCTTCTTCCTTGCTCATATCCAGGTCTCGTAGGGCAAGATCGAAGGCCTTTTGGGCCTGGTCTCTATTACGTAGGGCATTGTCTCTTTGTTCTCTCATCTGTACTATTAACTGATTTTTGTCGTCAAGTTCTCTCTTTTGAGCATCGAGAAGTAGTCGGTTTTGTCTCATGTAATCTGCTTCCCTTTCTTCCAACGTTTCTTGTAGCCTCTCGGCGCGTTTTTCTAGTGCGACCCTTTCATTCAGGGCTCCCAACCTTTCTAACGCACTTCTGGTAGCTAGTTGAAAGCCTCTTAATCTTGCCACGTTAACCTTGACCGAACCATTTTCGTCGAAGAGGATTTGTGGTTTGGTCCAGCGGTTTTTGTCGGGATATCTCATGTCTTGGACGCTTATGAGGACTTTGTTTCCGCGTTCTGTGAGCCTTACGTCGTCGGCCTCGAAGTGGGAATAGCGCATTCGTAGCTCTTGCGTTGCCCACTCTACGGTTTCCCGCGCGGTTGCTCCCTGCTCACCCATGTTTCGAAGTTCCATGTACTCGGGGGCGGACTTACCTGGGTTCTTTTTGTGCCACATGCGATTTAAGGAGGTCTTGAAGCTTTTCCACCTACTACCGTACGTGTTTTCTAGGGCCATGTCGTAGATTAGGGGGTCGGTATCCGCGCCTTTAGTCCATGCGTCGTATTCTTCGTCGTTAATATCCATTTGACCTTCTTCGGTAAGGGGATCCAATTCGGGATCTATTCCTTCTACTTCCATTATATATGATAAGCTCAAAGTTAAACCCCAACGTATTACCTTAAGCAGGTTGGCGGACTGAAAGCAGAACGCACCTTTCACCGGGTCACCTTTACCCCCAGCAGCGCAAAACCAGGGGAAACCCTGTACGTAGGCGTACCCCGCCTAACGGATAACCTAGTATTGGTCCCTGGTACCTTGGCGTTAAGGTTTGACCTAGCAATACAACCAAACACAAAATTCGAAACTTACGTCGTCAATAACGCAGGCCGCAACTTGGTCTCTAAGATGAGGATTAAGTTCGCCGGGGAATCCTTGCTGGACATAAATAGGTACGATCTGTATACCACCTATAAGGACCTATGGTTAACGGCCTTCGACCGCGCACAAAGAATAGAGCAAGGAATTGGAAGCGTTATCTTACGTAAGGTTCGCAGTGATACTAAGACGCAGCCTACGGATTCTGGTGACGCAACGGTAGTAGCAGACGCAAAGCGAATAAAGACCGCCTATGGTATTAAGTATGTCATACCGCTGGACTTTGAAGTGATTACGAATCATGGCGCGTATTATCCCAGACAGCTATCCGAGTTACAGTTTGAAATAACCCTAGCGGATACCACAAACATCTTGCAGATGGACGCATCTGGAACAGCACTTACCGGAAGTATTCATCCCTATTCCGTTACCAACTTAGAGCTACAGTACGAAACGGTATACAGCGAAGAGCTGGCACGTAGCGCCGGCATGGAATATAGCGCTGGAAAGGCATTCCTTTACGACCACGTAGTAATGTACAAGACGTTCAGCTTCTTGGATAAGACGGATGAGGTTATCAACCAAAGCATTAACCTCCCCCGAAGAAGTCTCACGGGGTTGATGTTGGCGTTTGCCAAACCCTACGAGGCTGGTAAGCGCGACTCCGAAGCCTTTCACAACCCCAACATTACTAACGTCGGCGTGAATATCAACGGCGTTCCAAACAAGGTTTACTCCCAGGGGATAAAGCCCGCAGACGTGTACAGGGAGGCAATGCGCAAGTTTGGCGACCAAATTAGCCCTGAGGAATTCTTTAAGGACAAATATGCGTTATGGATTGACATGCGCACCATTAACGACGAAGACCTACATGGCCAGGGTTTACGTCTAGTAAATACGCAGGATGGTATAACATTGGAGATCAAGCGCACCAAGAACGCCAGTGCCGGCGACGGCGATAAGATAAACTGCTATATCTTCGTCGTGTCTGACGCGCAACTGAGCGTAGAAATGAATCAGCTAAAGAGCGTTGCCTATTGATAAAAAAATATCGTTGGTATATAATGCTTCGCGTATTTGAAAACAACGAAACCAAACTGCATTGCATAGTGCAAGGCGATAAACTTTATTTCAAAGCAAAGGAGGTTGCGCTGGCGTTAAACTATGAAAACACCAGGAAGGCGATTAGAGATCACGTTTCTGAAAAGTACCAGAAAAGGTGGGAAGATCTAAAAGGGGGAACGAATCGTTCCTCACAACCAAATGCTGTGTTTATCTCCGAACCTGGTTTGTACGAACTGATATTTAGCTCTAAGCTACCTAAAGCCGTGGAGTTTCGTGATTGGGTGTTTGAAGAGGTGCTGCCTACGCTAAGGAAAACGGGTAAGTATGAAATAGAAAGGCGGTTCGATAGTCCTAACAAGTTAGTCTTCAAAATGGAAAATGAGTTTGACCTGCATAAGAAAGTCGTGGACTACATACGCCGCTTCTACCCACAGATGCTCATAGCGCCCGGCTTAGGGGAATTGCAGGATTCTGACAGCAAACGCATAAAATGCTGGCAGAAGGGTTATCAAAGGGGTCAACCCGACCTCTTAATACTGAACGCGCATTTAAGGTATGAAGGGCTTTGCATCGAATTAAAGACGCCGAAAGGAAATGGCATACTCTCCGCAGACCAACGCAAGATAATTTCGCAGTATGACGGGAATGGCTACCTGACCATGGTTAGCAACGATTATGACGTCATCTGTCGTGCCCTTAGCAACTACGCGGAAGGCATGCGTATTCCCTGTCGGTGGTGCTGCAAACGCTTCAAGACTACGGAGACAAGTGCAGCGCATTTAAGAATATTTCATAGATATAATGATCGTCAACCAAATACACTGGCGCGACCTGATTTGCGGTAAAGCATACGAAATAAAAAATTACGTCGTCTTCGAAGACATCGACCGTTTACGGTTAGTCCTCAAAGACTTAGAAGGCAAGGAATATTCCCTTTGGGCGCCGGATTGCGTGCGGTACGTAATTCAGGGCGAGGAATTCACCCACTTACGCAGCTATGGTAAGGTAAATGGCCGATGGAAGTTTGACATTGAAATAAGAGTCACTCCATCTCCTCTTTGTAGTTAAGCGCCCGCTGCGCTTTAGGATCCGCGGAGCACCAATGCCCCACAAAGGATCCTTCGGAGAATACCCTGTCGCAATGAGGGCAGGTGTATTTTTTACGCGGCTTACAAGGGGTAATGCAGTCGGCAGGTGGTTCGCATGTAATACAGTCCATATATTGAAAGGGCGATTAGAATGCCTCCCAAAAAGGCGGCTGCGTAGGCTAGCATATATTACAAGGCCTTTTAAAAGGGGTTCTTATTTTTATTTATTATTATTGAGCATCCTTAATTATTCTTAATAATAATAAATAAATATAAGAATGGGATTTGAGGCTCTTTGCACAAACCCTACTTTACTATTTTAAGCTGCCTAGTAACCCTTTCGAGCTTTCCTTACGGCCTCATTGCTGGCATGCCAAGCTTCGAAGCGATCTAAGTACTCCTTAAAGCCGCCTTGACCGTCGTAGAGGCACTGCCAAATATGCTGGTCACTTCTTTGACAGCCGCAGCGCTCACAAGTTGCCTCCCAATGTTCCCTGTTCTCCCACCTTACGCCTTCTACGAGGTCAAACTCCGCAAAGCGCTTGTCGATTTCCTTCTTCCGGTGCGTTAACTTCCTTTGGGTTTCCTTTGGGCAACATCGAGCGGCAACGTCGCCGTGCTCCTCGCAAGCCACGCCCATTAAGTCATAATTACCGCGGCATCGATGTCGGTGCCATTCATCGTTCTTATCCTCCTCACATCGCTCACAAACATTTTTTAGACAGACACGGTTTCCTACGTGATAATCCAACATTTGCGCGCTGCTAAAGTGTCGATTACATTCCTTGCAACGCCTTTCGCGTGCCTCCTTAGCGCACACCTTCTTTTCAACGTGGTATTTTAACATTTGCTTGCTGCTGAACTCCTTGTTACACCGCTTGCACTCCATATATAATAAGGATTTAATAAGCCTTATAAGGGATACTTAATAAAGTCCTGCACGCTTTCTTTTACCCAACCGGCCATCGTCAAAAGCGCACCAAACCGTTCTGCACGCTTCAGACCGCACATTTCATCGTACAACTCCTGCACGCGCTCTTTCAACCGGTCTATCTCCTCCCTTTGCATTTCTATGGTGTCTCTTTTATCTTTTACGTCGGCGACAATTCTTTGTACTGCTTCCACTGGCTCCATCGTATATATAATGAATCCGAACCATATTCCCTGCAATGCTCTGATAGTAGGACCCACCGGCTGCGGAAAGACCCAGTTCATAGTGGAGGAACTATTAGGACCCTTTAGATACCGTTTCGATTATATCGTGCTACTCTGCCCCACCTACGTGAATAACCGCACCTGGACGGGTATAGGAGCGAAAGACGACGACTTCTTTGTAGATATCTTAGATCCTAACGAGTTATCCAGCCATCTTAAGTTCTGGCACAAGCAATTCCCTAAAGATACACAGACGCTCCTCATATTGGATGACATTGCCTGTGGGGACGACGTAAAAAGACGCACTTCCGAGCTCGTTAAACTCGCCTTCAGCGGTAGGCATGACAATATCAGCGTTTGGTTGCTTTCCCAGCAGCTTACCAGTGTCTCTAAACCCTTCAGGGAAAACATAGGCTCTCTCGTAGTATTTTATACTCCCAGTAAGTCTGACCTGGAAACCATCCTCTCTGACTACGGTGGTGAGATATCCAAAGAACAGCTGCACGAATACATGCGGCATCTAAAGACACACCAACATTCCAAAATGATCTTCTCTTTGAGGTTTCCGTACGCGGTTGGAATCTATGATTCCTAATGTATATGGACATTGAGCAGCTCTTAGATGAAGTCCCCGCGCAGTTAGACGAAAGTAACCTTAAGGAACAACTCAACATCCTCGTATCATCTGGGAAGTGCAAAGAAATGATAGGCAAGGAACTTACCCATGAGCAGGTAAATAAGTTGTCGGAAGAGGAAGTCAAGAAGTTCCATAAAAGGTACGAGGCCGCCCTTGCAAGTAAGACCACGGACGCCGTAGCAGACTCCGCTATCCGACTTGCCACTAAATTGCTTGGACTTGCGCTGCCCATAGACGACGTGGAGCAACTACAGAAGGACATAAGCGAGGACTATGTCATTGCTCAAGAACTTAAGATAACCTGCGGGTGGTTGTCGTTTAAGTGTGGTAAGTTAATGGCAGTCGCCTCTGCGGCTTTGCACGTAGCTCAGCATGTCGACTTGAAGGAGGTACTGGTGTCTAGGAAGGACTTCAAGAAGGACAGAGAAGTCGAAAAGGTCTTCCAGGCGGCACTTGCTGATGATCAAGTCGCCTCAAGTACTTAGTCAAGTCATTCGCGGGAATTACCCAGGTCGCCTTAAGTACTTACTTAAGTCATTCTCAAGTACTTAGTCAAGTCATTCGCGGGAATTACCCAGGTCGCCTCAAGTACTTACTTAAGTCATTCTCAAGTACTTAGTCAAGTCATTCGTAAGTACTTAGTCAGGTCGTTCGTAAGTCGTAACCAAGTTACTTGTCAAGTCCTTCAAGTCCCTTAATATAAGATGAGTGGCACCGAAGAACAACCAGAAAAGGCTCCCGTAGAAGATACCAAGATTACCAAGGCTAAATCTCCAGGCAGAGTCGCTGCCGGAAAGAAGCTCGCGGAGATGAATAAAAAGAACAAAGCCAAAAAAGAAGAAAAGGTGGAGGAAGAGGAATCCTTCATTAATCCTGGGTACGTCATTGGCGCGTTAGGAGTTGCTATAGCAGCAGGCAGCCTTTACTTACAATGGTGGGCTGCGAAAAAGGTAGAACCACCAACATATCACACACCTGTGGAACCAGCTGTTAGAAAAAGTAAGATCCCTGAAATGGAGTAGATTTATCACCCGTGGCGACCTAGATTTTCCTTCTCGCTTTGTAATATAATGTCGACCGCGTTGTTGAAAACTGTTGAAGAAGCAGCCATCATTACTTCCATTGTTGCGGGTATTGGTTGGGTAGGTAAGAAAGTGCTCAAAGAAGGCTTTACTGAAGACCCAAGCAAGAGCTTCGCTAATTTTGCTAAGATGACCGCCGCCGTAGGCGGGGCTATCATGGTAAAGGATTACCTACGGAAGGAAAAGTACCTACCTACGGTGTGATTTTCTAATATATAATGGCTAGTTTAGTCGCAGGTGGAGTTATTGCAGCTTTAGCATTCACTGGAGCTAATTATGGTGGTCAGTATTTGGATAGATTAGTTAGAGGTGATCGCAGCGGAGATTTAGCCGCTGAAAGGAAGAGACACGACTTGGCGCTGGAGAAATATCAGCGAGACGTGGCGTCTTGGAATGAAAAAAGACAAGCTTACAGGAATTGGTTGGACAAGAACTACCAAGATAAAATGCAGGCGGATAAGAACTTCGAAAATACGGACTACGCCTTTAAACTTTATGCGCAGGCGCACCCCGCGGTATTAACGGGGTCGAAAAAGCCTCAGTTTAAGAATTACTACCAGCCTTCTAAGAAACAAAAAGACAATGAATTGGTCTTCGTAGGAGTCGCAGGGCTGGCGGGAGGCGTAGCTTTGGCGTATCTGCTCTGAGCTGCGCTCAGATCACTAGAAGGGGACTTGTCCCCTGTAATATATGATCGTCCTTTTGGAAAGCAATAAGAATAACTTTACCACTTATCTGAATCCTCCCATCCGCGCGGAAAGGGTTCGGTTGGTTAGTTGCTCTTTGTACAATTCTTGGTATAATTTAATTAATGGCTTTGTCATCGGAACTTCCGGCACCAAGCCAAAGTTACCAGATTCCCTTTACACCCCTATAACACTGGCTAAGGAGCTAGCAAAGCATGGATATGCTCTTACCACAGGATTACCCCATGAAATGAAGTTCAAGAAAAATAGTGGAAGCGCTAATTTGAAGGACAGTTCATTGGTAGACCTCCTGGGTCTTACTAGCACCACGATAAATAGCGGCAGTACATATGATGTGAAATGGAAAGTCGCATCCTCTTACGAAGTCTATTGCGACTTGGTTCATAGTTACAACAATGGAGAAAAGTCTTCTCTTATGTCCAAGTTTCTGCCCAAAGGTAATCCATTTGACCCAGTAGAATACACTCCCATTTCTTTAAGCTATGACTTGTCTCATTTGGTAGAAAGCATAAACATCGCCATTAAGGTGGACGGAAAGACGGTGGATTTTAACGGACGTAAGATCAATCTCGTTTTGGAATTCATATAATGGGCCGCGTAGAGGACAAACTCAAAAGGATTTACTATGGACCTGAAGGCTATTGGAGAGGAGCGTCAGCTATTAAAAAACTCGCGACCGCGGCCAGGGTATCAGAAGAAACGGCTAAGAACTGGTTGAAAAAACAAACCCTCTGGCAGGTTTATCTTCCCGTGCCCAAGTACATTCCCAGGCCCAGCTTTACCGTAAATACCCCTAATGAAGTTCATCAGGCGGATTTGCTTTTCTTACCGCACGACAAGGTAAGAAGAAAGACCTATAGGTACGCTTTGACCGTAGTTGATATCGCAAGCAGATATAAGGACGCCGAACCCATAACCAGCAAGGATTCTGGGGAAGTCGCAGAAGCCCTGGGTAGGGTTTATAAGCGCGTCTTGAAATGGCCTAAGCTGCTGCAAGTGGATGCGGGGACGGAGTTCATGGGCGTGGTTACTAAGACCCTGAAGGACCACGACACTAAGATTAGGAGAGCCGAAGCTGAGTACCACAGGGGTCAGAGCATTGTCGAAAGATTCAATAAGACCTTGGCCGAGCGTCTCTTTGGGTACCAGTATTGGAAAGAGCTGGAAGATCCCTCCAAACGCAACAGGGAATGGACACAGAGGCTCCCCCAAGTCGTCGCGGCTTTGAACAACGAGGCGGCCAGGGCTACGGGAATGAAACCTAAGGATGCCATAAAAAAGAAACACGTGGAACATAAGTCCTACGTCAGAAGTTCGAGGGCGGTCTTCCCTCAGGAAAAAAGATTAGGTGATGTCACGGTCCGATATCTCTATAAGCCGGGTGAATTAGAAGGAGGATCCAAAAGAGCTACGGATCCTAATTGGTCTTTGGAAACTTACCAGATCCGAAGTGCGATAGCTAAGAAGGGTCAGCCCATCTTGTATTATCTCCATGATGGTCCCACGCGTGGGTTCTTCAAAGAAGAACTGCTTATCGTGTGATGTCCGAATGCTATCGTATGGATACCATCATCACACATCCACCTCTTACCGTCAAATGCAGACAGTGACACCTTCTCCTGTGTAACGTTGTGTATTTGATGTCCGTAGCTGCGCAGGCTGTTCATTTTATGTCGCTGTTCCTTACGCGTACGCAGGACCTTTAAGTATGAATCGTGGGTTATGTCCTTCTTAACCACGTATTTTTTTACACCTTTAGCTTTCTTTTCTACACCATCCAGCTTTAGCACGCTGTACATCTTGGGTTTCAGGCCCACGTATTCCACGATGGGTTTTCCTTTCATCTCATCCTTCATTTTCCCGATTACTTTCTTGTTTTTAGGGGAGTAAAGAAAGTGGTCGCGTGGGTAATCGCTGGTGTCGTATTCGTTGATGTCGGGAACACAGTCTTCGTAAATGTCTTCCGTCTGCACCTCTAGTATCAAGGAATCGGTGTCGGTGTATAAAAGGCAGCACTTATCACCGTATTTCAGTTTTAGCTTGTCGTAGTAAAACTCATACATGAGCAGCTTTGATAGGTCCAGCACTGTAAACCCCGTGTATACGGGTTTATTCAGAAACAGGTTCGCTTTCTTCATGTGAATCACGTAGAAGTTTAACATTTCTACGTAGCGGACGAACCCGGGCTGTGACACGTATGCTTCTGCTTCCTCTCTGGTGCTGGCTATCTTTATGCTTACGCGCTTGCGGATGTTCTCCATTGTCTTACCAAATACGCTATTGTTCATTAGTTTAAACAGATTCTTTTCGAAGTCATTCTTTGCCTGCGTACGCTTTTGTGTGTTAAAGTCAATGTAGGAGCGCATCCATGGTTCCTGTGTGAACTTCAAAACGCGGTGAATCTTCTTCACGCGTAAGCCGTGGCGCACATAGAACTGCAGGTTGCGGTAATGCACCACGTACTTTCGCTTGTCCATCAGGTTCATCGTTAGCTTCCTGTAGGGCTTGTAGCCAGGGCACATTTCCCTCTGCAGCGGACTCAGCTGCTTAAATGGTATTTCTATTGCTTCTGGTGCTAATGGGAACTCATTGTGCGCGTCGTGCAATTGCTCTGGGTATTCCAGGTCCACCTCCAGCACGTAACCTTTGTCGTCTTCTTTACCTACATTTAGGTAAAACTCTATGGGCTTTATGTTGTCCCATTCGAAGTCGCGTACAGGTAAGTACTGCGACATTGCCCAACCGTAGAGGTTGTTTGCGTCTAAGTAGAAGATGTATGTGGTTGGCTTCTCCGGGTCGTACTCCCCCGTGGGATTGTTCGCTTTTGCGTATCGTCTGCTGGGTCTGCAAACACCGCCGCGGATACCGTCTTCCATAAAGCGGTACATGTCGTATTCCGTTAGGAGATCCAGTTGCGCGTTTGTCTTCTTTAGAAGCGCACTCCAACTAAACCCAGGAGCCGTGTAGAAGTTCGCTGGATCCAACCCGTAGTATTCCATTGCCATCTTTCGAAAGCTTTGGAAAACATCTGCGAGCAGCACTACGTCTGAACGTAGGTAGATGTCGTGGTATTCTCCCATATTCTCACAGGAGTACTTTTCCCACACATCTAACGCATGCTGGTACTCCTCGTCCTTTATACCGGACTCGTTTAGGGTGCTGTAGAATCTCTCTTTGGGTGGTAGGGGTTCTTCGAATCGCTCCCAGGAATCCATGTATTCGTATGGGTAGACTCCTTTCCTTTCCGCGCCGTATTGACTGGAAATGGGGAACTCCGTGTTGTATTTAACCAAGTTTGCTAAGGAGTCCGCCATGAACTGCTGCGAGTCTAAGAACTTCAGCTTGCCCACAGTTACGGACATGTACCTTTCTTTGTTGTTGGGTATGCACTTTACTTCGGAGCCGTCTGTTCCTTGTAAGAGTAAGTGACTGTCGTAACCCCTTAAATTGTGAAAGAATACGGGTATTTCCATTTCTGGGTCTACTTTGAAGTTTATATTGCATTTCCAATGAGCCGCTCCTCTGTATTTACCCGTAATGTGGCAGTGATCTCTAACCTTATCCACATAGAAATCCTCAACGAATGCTTTATGACAATGAATGCAGTGGGTGGAAGGCTTGTTGGGCTTTTCCCCCTTCCTTGCATACCTGCCACATTTGAAATGAGCTTCTCCTAGATACTTTCCATCTTCGTCCCACGCTTTCTTGGCCCGTCTTCCAAACTGGAGAAGCGTATGTTGGCAAATGTGGCATTTCTTTGCCTTGGTAAAAGCCTCCTGGTTCTCTTTGCTAAATACCATCTTCTTTGGGCGTCTTAATTGTTCTCTTATCTCTTCCTCCTCTTCTCGCAATGCTTCTAGAAACTCATTAGCTGCGTTCTTACCTCGGTAAATTACAGGAGGGTCGGCCTTACCATCTGATCTGACTACTATGTAACCAAAGGAGCAGATCTCGTGTAATCCCACCTTATTCGTGGCACCACTTTTCTGCTCTTCCTTAGTTATCAACGCTTCAAAGTCTGCATATATCACGTAAGGCACCTGCATCTGCTTTTGATGGTCTGAGTACAATAGGTTCTTATCTGTGGGCATCTGGATCCGTTGCGCCACTTCTTCGACTCCGCGACATATTTCGTCGTGATCCTTTAGAGCTTTAACGCTGGTAAAGGATAACAAACAACAGTCGCAGAAGTATTTCTTACCTTTGTGCTTGGTGTGTCTGTAAAACAGTCTGCTAACATGTTTAACCCACGAATAATGTCCGCCGTGGTAGAAAAGGTGTATTCGTTCTCCTTTACTCTTTGACAACACTAGTGGTACTATCGTTTGGTCTCTGACTCCGTAAACGTTAATGGCTAGGTCATTTTCCTGCTCGAATATCGGTATGTCTGTCAGCTGCATTGGGAACTCTACGCCATCCCACTCCAAATCATCTGTTGGGTACTTGCTTGGTCTACATGGATCCTTATCTACTGGATACAGTGCGGATCGTATTGCCCACATAAAGCAGCGGTTGTCGTCATTCTTTACGTTAACGATTGCCTTCTTCCTTTCTACCCACACCGGCAGGGGCACGTAACTTCCTCCTCGTATTGGCACGTACCTTGCCATGCTAACCTCCATACCTTCTACCTCCTCCACTGTCCAACCTGATCCTTCTTTCGTGTAGTTAGACAGCGACTCCATTATTGCTTCTAAGGCTTCGCTGAGTGACCTATCCAGATTCGTGGACTCTAATATAACCAGTGACTTTGATCGCAGCATTGCTGTCGTCGTTGCCTCATCTTTTGATAAACTTACTTCTACCATTATACTCGCTTTCAGGGCTCCTAATTCTTCTATACCTTTTCGAAGCGTTCTCTTGACCTTCCTTTCTGACTGACGCCAAAACTGTCTAACATCAATCTCACCGTTACCGGGTATTAACACCGTTTCGAAATTGCTTTGGGATTCCATCTATATAATAGGAAATATCTTATACCTAATTCCAGACCCTTTTCAGATCGTCGTAGTCATACTCACAATCCTGACAATGCCAAAACAATTTAACCTTAGTCTCAAACTTCTTACCACATCCACAATTATAGCTGCTCATACATTTCGTCTTCATCTTCAAATGCTTCTTCAAGTCCACTTCTTTCTTAAAAGTTCTCTTACAATCTTCGCACTCCATATATAGACTAACATATTTAACTACATAAACACGGGATGCGGGTAATCGCGGTACGAATCGAGGAATTCACTTT
The DNA here is from genome assembly GCF_029948245.1 of Actinia tenebrosa. NCBI lineage: Eukaryota > Metazoa > Cnidaria > Anthozoa > Actiniaria > Actiniidae > Actinia > Actinia tenebrosa. The sequence goes on along the minus strand of NW_028292594.1, from coordinate 153,087 downwards.
AGACGGGTAATCCTCCGGTGGTCGTTGCGCTGGAACCCCCATCCCCTATACTACTTTACAGCTTTCTTGTATACCCCTTTTCACTATTACTATATTTATTTTACATACTCTAAAATCAAACCTACAAAAATAACCCAGTCTTCTAAAATGAAGGTTATAACCGGGACACTTTTCTCTTATGTTAGGATATGTTTAAGGCATCATTGAATACCAATGTCTGTGTTGGTTATTTGATTCTCAAACAAAATGTAAAATTCTGCTGTTTCCGCTGGGGCTCGAACCCAGGATCTTGTGCGTGTTAGGCACACGTGATAAACACTACACTACGGAAACAGATGATGTTTAAAAGTTAAAAAGTTAATTTGATAAAAATAATCATCACTGATTGTTTTGTTTTATATTCGAAGCTAAGACGACGACGAATAAATATAATAAAAATAAGAAAGTAAAGGAAATGTGAATTGAAAAGATGAAGGATGAAAGTGTAATAAGAGTATGAATACCTAAGCTGAATCTTTTAGCAGAAATTATTTCATGTCATTAATTGATGGTTTTTACGGCGGCCATGTTGGAGTAACTTAACAAAAGAATTGTCAATGAATTCTTTTGTTATATCCTCCTTATGACCGCCGTGTCTTTTGTTATTTTCTTGATTTTAGATCCACTGCTGACTTTTTAAAGCTATTGTTTTGGATAAAACAAAAAAGTCTGAAAATTTATATTGTTTTGAAATTACTATTTTAAAACGTTGTCATATTAAACAATCAGTGTCGTTTTCGCGGGCTTCCTGTGGTAAACCGCCTATTAAACAACGGTCACCCTGTGTCTCTTCTCCAGTCTTAGAAAGAGAACTTAAGCCTGACTTATTTGCACACTGCTATTAATTGCAACTGGCTCTACAGCTCTAGTGGCTGCCTTATTACTTTGATTCAATTGTGCACAATTCACTTAGGATTTATGCACAGGATTTTTTTAGTTTCACTTGAGTCGAACAAGGCTATTGAAATTTAGCGTTAAAAGATTCACAACCCAAGATTCAATTAGTCTACTTAACTTTTAGAATTACAAAAGAAAGTTTTCAAATCCAAATATTTACAACGTGTAGTTGAGGAAAATTTTTGCAAGCCAAAATGGTTTCACGTTTTGAATTGGCAGACGACGAAACAACAAGAAAACTAAAAAGTTCTAACGAAAGTAAGAACACTAGAAAGAGTACAGGTGTTTGGATATATTTTTTCCGTAATTGGGCCTCAGAAAGACCACTCAAGTAGTCCCAAATGTGTAAAACTTCACCAGCTCCAAATGTGACTTTGAAAGCCATCGCTGGAAATAATTCATTCACAATCATCTTGGTCTGGACTTAATCAGTCACAACGCCACTTTAATCGGCTTCTTCCTTTGGATTCTGATTTGGATTTAGAACTTATTTGGTAGGAATCCAGTCTTATGCATGTTTTTATGGGGTTTGATGTGTATTTTACATTTGCCATTCTTTCGGTTGAAGCACTTTTTTCAAGATTTTTAAAAAGTCTATATATATCATGGAAAAAAAAATTGTGTAAACAGTGTAGTAGCATGGTTGCAGTATTTTTGTGTGGACTTCTTTTTTTAAGAGATATAAACCTTTGAAATAACAATATGCAAATGAGATGACGTAAATTCAAGACTAATTTATTATACAAAAATGCTGTTGTGGAAAGTACTGCTGTTTTTTTTTTTTTTTTAATCATTTGCAAATTATCCCTATAACTGAAATGTATGGTTTTGTACACTTTTAGGTCATTTCAAAACTTTGAAAACACTCGTGAAATTAAACGTTACTTTACTCAGCCCCATACGATTACCTATAAAAAACAAAGGCGCGCGAGAAAAATTTAGTACAGTTTTGGTTCATTTTGTTTGTCGATTGCGTTATGGAGGTTACAGCTGTCTAGGCCTCCAATATAAAACAGTTCATAAAAATATTCATATTCAGTTCAGATTTTACTTTTAACTTTAACCTTTGTCTACGTTGGGCTCCCTGTGGTTATACGCATGGTAATTTACATTATGATGTCACAGCTCAATAGAAGTTTTCTAATTTTGGCATACATTATACATTAAAGTTATTCAATTGTGCTCAATAGTTCATCGAAAGACGGAAGTCAATGTTTTGCAACGAAAGTCAAAGCTTCCTCTAAAAGTGTCAAAGAAATATATTCTATGGTAAGAAAAAAAACCTTTTAACTAACGCAAGACACTATTTCTATAAATAAACTGAAAACTATTTTTTTCAGGCATTGCCTGATCGACTAAGGTCTACAAGGCAGAGGAGCCTTCAAAGAAAAGAAGATGATTCCTCCTAGATTCTCATCATCCTGGGATTTGTACTTCAAATCATTTTATATGTACCCAGACGTATCCTGTCAGGTGTCGATAAGTCTATCACACATACACATTGAAAATACAAAATACCTTTACAAAACCTACTGACAGATCTCTCTGGCGAACTCACAGTTCGAACCCTGAAACAACCTCCGGGCTGATTAAAGTCAGGGCATGGCTAAAACGCAGATAAAATTGAAATTGAAACTATGAAGAGACAGACATGCATATATTTTTCTTTTCCGGTCTCCCTTATTGAAGATGTTATTATCTTTTGGTCGTTGGTTCTGCCATCTCTCAGTAATGTTGTTCCTGCAGTCATGATCATCTTGAGACTTGTAGTGTACCTTGTTTTATTTGTACCGAGACTCATTTGTACAGTTATAGGTAAGACAAGCAACTTGTCTATAATGTTATTCACTTTTTACCAAGAGAAATAATTGAAACCATGGAGATACTGAAGCTGCAATCAAATGATTATTGAAATGCGATGAAATGAAGCACGGGTAGAGTGCGGTAATGATGCACTATGTCGTATCGCTGTGCATGGTCCTGGCTTTAATCTTCGGACCCTCTGTCATATTTGAGTTATTGTGTTGGTGTCTCCAGTGCTTGAAGGGTGTCTAGCAACCTTCTTTGCTTTTCCTATCTCAAAAAAATCCTGACAAAGAAAACGCTGCTCAATCACGTGACCAAGTGGGAGTGGCAGCGTCCGGGAAAACGGCATGCGAGAAAGCTCCTGAACAACATCAACCAACTGCTGCCAAGAAACATGCTGCACCTAAACAAGATCGCGTCACGACCCAAGGAATCCTGATTGGTTGCTGTCTTGCTGACCAACCAATAGTAGAATAGGTGAATGATGAAAAAGCAGAGAAGAAGCCAAGAAGAAGACGCAAGAACAGAGCAGCAAAATCAGCAGGAAAACAAAGCACAGCTGTTGTAATTGAGATGGAGCATACCAGTTCAGTTGCGGTGAAACAAGATGAAGTAGTATCGACAAAAACAGGTATTATGAATGGGAATACCATGAAACTATTCAAATCAATCTTCCATTAATGTACTAAAGCGTCCTTCCATTTCATTTAACCCTGATACAACCTATGGGCTGGTCTAGGTCAGAGAATGGCTTGTTCATGTAGTTTAAATCCTGAAACACCACGCCGCTGGGCTGACTAAAGCCAGGGCGCCATGCTAACTTACAGAGAGAATCATGGCACGGCTAAATCACAGCTAATCGAATCTTGAGACAACCTTTGTGACAACCTTTCATCGGGATTTAGCGTGATGGATATATGATGGGTATTCAGGAAGCTAAACATCGAAGAACCTGGTAGAGAAAAACCTCCAATCAAGGGTCGAGAGACCTAACAATCACAAAATATACTGAGGTCCCAGGGTTGGGAGGTGAATGCACTAAATAAAACAGGAGTAATAGCGTTATCTATATTTTCCGGCTTATTTTCAGAAAGATGTCCACTGAAGAACACCACATGTCCAGCAACAGCAGCTCCAACGCAATGCAACACCTACCATGCTTCTACTAGAAGACGAACCCGTCGCAGTTACAACTTGGGATCCTACATAACGTACGAACAAAAGAAACAATTGTTTGCTAAAAAGAAACAACGCAAATAGACTGACTGACAAGGTTTCATCCACGACATGGTTCCTCTGGCTTTTGTTTCCATCATATCTATCTTATTTGAATGTTTCGTCTTTCAGGGGTGGGTCGTCTGTAGGGTAATTCAGGTCGATTCGCCCCAGGCCTCCTCATAAACGGCAATCGAACCCTCTAAGTTTCAACTGCGAACCCTCTATTTAGAAAATTTCCCGATACAAAATATTTTTCTTGTTTTTAACTAAAAGTTTCAGTTTTAATTGAATAAACACTCCTATCGGCTGTTCGAAGAACAATTAGCAAAAATCTTAGATCTGCACCTGGTCTTCTATTGTCATCCATGCATCAGAAGAAGAATGCTTGTTCGGGTGTTTTTTATATATACATTAACAATTCAATCAAATCAAAAGAGTGACCTCGGGTTTTGAATAAAGCGCATTTATTATTTTGTGGTTGTGATCTTATATTTTTATTTTCATAATTCGATAAAGTTGCTCTTGTAATACATATACGATAAGAAAACAAGCTTTCGGACTAAACTTCCTTTATTAAGTGATAAAAGGAAATTTATTGAATGATGTGTTGTTCGTAATGATTCTCTATAAAGTTTTTAAGTGTGACGTCATGGGGTAACGGACTACCAGTGTCCGAACCGAAAAGTGAGTTCTATAAAGATATTTCTTAACAGGATTTTTTCTCCAAAATTCGAATTGTCTATTGTGGAGGTTCTAGAACCTTTTCGCCTTATTTTAGCCCGGAAATACGTCACAACTTTACAACAGCCCTGTAAGTCAGATAGCATGTGCATATTAACTTAGAAGTCTGGGTGGGGTAATTCGACGCTAAATAACTTCTGGACCATATCGCGAATCAACGAATAGTTATCAGATTTCTTGAATTTTACTAAAATTTATCAGAGAAGACTTCCTTTGGAATATGACATACAATTTGAACTTTTCATGCCAACCGTTTTTCTTAAGGAATATTTACTCAAATGTCGAGCAAGTATTTAGTAACAAAATGTGCTTGATATTAGATCTAGATCATTACCATTTTCCGCATTTTTCACCCTTTTGCTAGCTTGTTCGTATCAAAAGTTGAGAAAAAACGTGGAATGGTCAGATTGACGTAGATCTTAACATTACGACGGCACAGCAGTCAGGGTGTTTTTTTCTCACAACTTTACGTTTTTGAATGAGAAGCTTTGACTGCGAGGGTTCTTACCTTTCCCTCCAGACTGGGTAAAAGTGAGTGTTTTGGGATTCCTATGAGAAGCACATCTAAAAAGCAATTGAATTAGTCGTTGCTAGTTGGAACAATATGCGAAATACCAAAACTTCACATGAATCATTTGAAAATCGCCCCGCCATGCTTTATGAATGTTGCACGGGTACGATCAGCATCACACAAGTTAGAACAATATGCGAAATACCAAGCATATCCCGATATACATATACCGATCAGTATCACACAATTCATTCAAGAGTGCCCCAAAAATTTAGTAATCACTATTTCAGGAAAGCGACTGTTTTTGGTAATTAGTTTATTTCTGAATTTAATAGGACCATACTTCCAGAACCAGTGCTGAAGCGCAGTATGGCAGCGCGAAGCATTTACGGCTATGCCGGAGATTTCGGCCCCGACACCGCTATCCGAGGATATACAGACTGATCAGGAAGCTCGGCCGAAGCCTAAGGGAGAGGTTAGTCGGCCCCTAGACCGTAGTTGATTAACCCCATGCTATGACCAGCTGACCCAAAGTTCCACCTGTGCCGCTGAAGGCTATGAACCTTCAAAACATCCTTCCCATGTGGGATGCATAAATTATGGCCTAGCTGATTTTTTTTTAAAAAAAGAAAGAAAAAAAAAGTCAAGAATTATTAAATGATCAATCATTTCACAGGCAGATGATGTTTGGTTTCAAAGGGAAACCTGATACCATATAATATATCTCTCATCAATTCAGTCAGCTAGGCTGTTGCTAGGCTATTAGCATAGAGTAAACACAACTCGTGCACTAGCTCGAAGCTGTGCTGACTCAACCCATGAAAACTGTTCATGACGTCACGAATTACCTTATGATGTCACAGCTTATTATCGTTTTCAATTTTTGCGAAATGTAGATTTTTTCACACTGATTTCATTATTCATTTATATAACTTATAGCGCTATCTTAAATGCGCGCGCTGATTGCATGGCTTGAGATGACGTATACAAGCGGGTATTTCACTGAAAAACCAGAGGGGGCGGGGCATCACATGAAATTGCTAAAATATTGGGGGGGGGGGGGGGGGGGGGGAGGGGACTCAAAGTAAAATCACTAATTTGACGGAGGGGGGCCTTAAGTTTTAAGGGGCCTTCGAAAAGTATATAAGAAGTCGACCGACAGCTTCCATGTGTGCAAATTCAAGCAGATATTTGCTTCTGGTAGGTTAACCTCATCCAAAGTGAATGAAATGCAGAAGGTGTGCCAGAAATTGATGGTTGATGAAACCACTCTCAAACGCTTTGTGCAACATCTTGAGTTTCTTGAATTGAAAGCTCAATAAAGAAAAGCTGAACGAAACATCCTTCCAAACATTAACTAGAAAGATGAATACGAAGTCAAAGCTCTGACAGCAAAACAACTAAAGATCTACCTCAAGCAGAACAATCTAAACATATTAACAGGAAATAAAGCTGCGCTAGTAGCACGTGTCCTTAATTGTGCTCTTGCTGAAACACCTAGGGATGAAATAATTAATTCCAGCGATAGTAGTACAGTATTCCCGTCCAGTGATTCCGAATGCGACTCTGATTCTTCTGAAAACAGCTCTGATGTGGAATCAGATGACTCTGAAATGGACGATTTTGTTAAACATTCTTCTGATATACTATTTGTTGCAGACGAGGACATCGAACAAGTAAGCACAGGCTTGCAATAGCATGACAACAGGTATTCACATAAAGACATTTCTAATTGAAGGATGGTAATCATTGGGATAGGAGGATTCAACGTTATTTTTAACAAAACAGAGGGAGGGAGTAAGAACTAAAAATTTTAAGGGGGGGGGGGGGGGGGAACTGCCTAATCGTTTGCTTGATATATCTCATTTTTCAGCCCCCCTCCTGATAATTATTGCACATTCCCTAACTAAGCATGCACATACAAACTAAATATATCAAGGTTATTACTTAGTTTTTATTGATCTGGATTACAATGTTTTTGTTAACCATTGATAACATTACAGCTTTCTTGGATGCCCTTCTTCACTATTACTTATTATTTTCCGTACTAAAAAGTAGCCCAGTGTTCTAAAATGTAAGTTATAGCCAGGACACGTTTCTCTTATGTTATGATATAGTTAAAGGGGCACTGGGATGAAAGCGCCCCAATTTTCCAAAGTCCGAATAATTGAAGTATTAATCTTGAGGATAATTTGACTCAATTATGATTATGTAAACCAGATTAGTGAAAAGTTTCGCCTGGGAGCCTGTTGCAATTAAGAAATTTTGGGTTAAAAGAGAAAAGAACAATAGGGTTGAGTAAATGACGTCATTTACTCAAAATTTCTATGCTAAATATAATTGATAATTTTTACTGTGAAGAAAATGTGTAGCTTGGCTACGATTGGGGCCATATTGATACGTTTAATTAAGTTTAAAATCATTTCCAATTTTCATCCAAGTGCCCCTTTAATGCATCATTGAGTACCAATATCTGTGTTGGTTATTTGATTCTCAAACAAAATGTAAAATTATGAGGTTTCCGCTAGGGCTCGAACCCAGGACCTTATACGTGTTAGGCACACTTGACAACTACTACGTGGGGATCGGGCTCGTGCAATTTTGAACTTTTTGAAAACCCGTTCGTGCAAATTTATTCCAAAGTGCACTCGAAACCATGCGATTTCTTGTTAGTAATATAGATGCAAAAATTTCGAACCAAAAAACCTGTTGGAAAAAATGCACGAAGCGAAGAACTCGTTTGTTTTTGTCAAAAATCGGTTTACAAAACAATATTTTATTTACAAAACAGGAAAGAAATATGAATAACAATGATTACTTTTGATCTTTAAAAAGTAAAAACATGTTTTTTTAAAAGGAAAGTTGAATAAGCTGCTTTCTTTGTACAGAAGTATTATGTACCTCTTTACGGATAAAGTAGGCGAAAGCTCTTGAAGTTTCAACATCAAGTTTCAACGTCTCTCGCTTCAACTTTCGCGTCAAGTGACCTTGAACAGCTGTAAAATGGCCCAACTGATGTTTTCTTTCCTTCTTAATTCAATAATAACAAGCAGTGAGTCCTCCTTTTGCCATTCTCAACCTTTTTTGCTGGTTTTCAACTGATGAAACTTGACGTTTTTAGCATTTTTGAATCATTTTTAAGATGAAAATCCGCCATCTTGAATTTTCTGTGAACTTCCAGAGAGGGAAGGCTGTTCTGTTGCTATGACAACTGCTTGGATCTGATTAGCTAGTTTGAATTTCTTTTGTCTTTACAACAAATCACTGAAAGGTTTTTCACATTTTTGCACTGGTGTATCATATTTTTGCACTGGTGTTTCAGGAAAACAGCACTGCTCTCAACCAATCAGAAGTGAGAAATTTTTGCATCATTATTATTAACTACGGAAACAGATGCTGTATAAAAGTTCAAATATTAATTGGATAAAAAGCTTCATCGCTGATTGTTTTATTTCATATTCAAAGTTAAGACGACTACGAATGAATATAAGAAAAATAAGAAAGTGAAGGAAATGTGAATTGAAAAGATGAAAGATGAAAGTGTAATAAGAGTATGAATACCTAAGCTGAATCTTTTAGCATGTGTTATTTCGTGTCATTAATACATATTTGTTGGACTGACCATGGTTCATTAATAACTGACAAAAGGTGGTTATGGCTGATATTTTGGTAAGTTTCAATTGTGTGCATGGCGTAAATTTATTAAAGAGAAACAATAAAGTTCTACTTTCTTGATTTTAGATCCACTGCTGACTTTTTAAAGCTATTGTTTTGGATAAAACAAAAAAGACCAGTGTAAAAAATCATATAAAAGGAGCATGTCTTTCTACACTGAAGAAGCATTTAAAGAAAAGCCATGCATTAATAAGATTTCAATAATTTCAGTAATGATTTCAGTACTCAAATAAAAATAGTTGAACATTTATATTGTTTTGAAATAACTATTTTGAGGCGTTGGCTCAGAAAGAGAACTTAAGCCTGACCTATTTGTACGCTGATAAATTGCAACTGGCTCTACAGCCGTTTGCCTTATTACTTTGATTGATGCATTGGAGTCAAACAAGGCTTTCAAAATTTAGCGTTAAAAGATTCACAACCCAAGATTATATTAGTCTACTTAGCTTTTAGAACTATTACAAAAGTATTCTCTAAGATACACGTTGTCTAAACGTTGTCATCGCCAAAGGCGAGTAGGCGATAGGTCATTCCGACTTGGAAATGGTTTCGTTTGAATACAAAGAACATGCATTGAATCAGTCATTCCAGCTATTCTTGCAGTGGATCTTGTAATGACCTATCTCCTATTGCTTTTCGCCTATTGACTATCGCCTTTGGTGATGACAACCTTTTACGAAATAAATATATATTGACTTTGTTTCAGGCTAAGGTGACTAAATTTAATTGGGAGTAAATTAACACCCAGATATTTCTGAATTTAGCACAAGTAGTGGCTCAAACATTTAGGCTTTTAACGGTGTATTTGAAATATCATTTTTGAGTTATGTTTACCGCCGTACGGGCCGATTTTCTAACAGTGGTTTTTCACAATATTGTCCTCCTGCTCGCTTAAAACAACAACAACAACAACAACAACAACAACAACGACAACAACATAAGCACATTATTATTTTCTTGAATGATAGATTGTACAGAATAATTGGTCGGCAAACCGTAACTAGTTTTAAGAACTATTCAACTTCAGATCTGATCTTGGTAAATAGATATTCATAATTCTGTCTGTCGAGTCTCAAAAATGGAGTCTTGGGCGCAAGTAGTTGTGCGACATAATAGGACGTAAAATAGTGGACTTTCGTATCCAGTTTTCACTGATTTTACAGAGTCTACTCAGGAGAGGGGTGCAAGGGGTGTGCAACCCCTCCTCCTCCCGCAGATGGGACGAAATGTACTTTTTTTGTTGTGCTTGAATTTATGTTTGTCGATAGACAAAAATGGAACTCCCCTCCCCTCCTAAAATTGACTACTTAGTGTGTGTAAGTGTGTGTAAGTGTGTGTAAGTGTGTGTAAGTGTGTGTAAGTGTGTGTAAGTGTGTGTAAGTGTGTAAGTGTGTGTAAGTGTGTAAGTGTGTGTAAGTGTGTGTAAGTGTGTGTAAGTGTGTGTAAGTGTGTGTAAGTGTGTGTAAGTGTGTGTAAGTGTGTGTAAGTGTGTGTAAGTGTGTGTAAGTGTGTGTAAGTGTGTGTAAGTGTGTGTAAGTGTGTGTAAGTGTGTGTAAGTGTGTGTAAGTGTGTGTAAGTGTGTGTAAGTGTGTGTAAGTGTGTGTAAGTGTGTGTAAGTGTGTGTAAGTGTGTGTAAGTGTGTGTAAGTGTGTGTAAGTGTGTGTAAGTGTGTGTAAGTGTGTGTAAGTGTGTGTAAGTGTGTGTAAGTGTGTGTAAGTGTGTGTAAGTGTGTGTAAGTGTGTGTAAGTGTGTGTAAGTGTGTGTAAGTGTGTGTAAGTGTGTGTAAGTGTGTGTAAGTGTGTGTAAGTGTGTATAATTTTGTGCAAATGTGTGTAAATGTGTGTAATTGTGTGTAATTGTTTTTAAGTGTGTGTATGTGTGTGTAAGTTTGTGTGTAACTGTGTGTGGGTGTAAGCGTTTGTAAGCACCTGTTAATGTCTGTAAGTGGAAGTGTATGTGTGTCTATGTTTGTGTAAATGTTTGTTAGTGTATCGAAGTGTTAGTAAATGTGTGTTAATGTGCTTAAATGTGTGTGTACGTGTGTGTAAGTGTGTTTAATTGTGTGTGTATGTGTGTATAAGTGTGTGTAAATGTGTGTAAATGTGTTTAAGTGTGAATAATTTTGTGTGTAATTGTTTGTAAGTGTTTGTAAGTATGTGTAAGTACATGTAAATGCGGTTAACTGTCTTTGTATGTGTTTGTAATTTTGTAAAAATGTGTGTAAGTGAGTTTATGTGTTAGAAAATATGTGTAAATGGGCGTAAGTGTGTTTGTATGTGTGTGTGAGTGTGTGTAAGTGTGTGGGTTAGTGCGTGTAAGTATGTGTAAGGGTTCGTAAGTGTATGTAATTGTTTATAAATGTGTGTGTAAGTGTGTATAAATGTGTATTATTGTTTATAAATGTGCGTGTAAGTGTGTGTAATTGTATGTAAGTGTTTATAAATGTGTGTGTGTGTGTAAGTGTAATGTGTAAGTGTGTGTAAGTGTGTATAAGTGTGTAAAAATGTGTGTGTAAGTGTGTATAAGTGTTATGACATAACTTGTTACCAGTCCCCCTCCCCCCCCACATGTATACATACGGGATATTCACCCAGATACGTTATTGAGTAAAGCATGGCGGACGATCACCAAATGTTTTAATTGTTTGAAGTATATTTTAGCCTTTCATCGGTCACAACATTGGCGACGAGGAAAACAAACCGGAAGAAAACAAAGGTAAATTATTCTTCTCGACATCCTAACAGTTAGATTCGACGAAAACAAAAGAAAAAAAATCGCTCGTAAAGCAACGAAAGAGTGTATACAGCGAAGACAACGAGACTACAAATGGCCGATGAAGCACATGGAGCCCAAGCTATCGCCCAAGCACCGACGATACACGTCGTTACCGAGACAAGGAACCTTAAAACTCAACCTTTTATCGCCCCAGAAGAAGCCAATGCAATCGGAAGAGAGTGGGAAGACTGGCTAGAAGACATAGAAAGAGAGATTAGATTCTTCAAAATAACTGACCCAGTCGACAAAAAAGATGTACTTATCATATATGGAGGTAAGCAAATCGCAAGATTAGAAAAGAGCCTTCCTGATCCAGATGACGGAAATTGCTACGATAAATTGAAAACAAAGCTCAATAACCATTTTGTGCCGAAACAAAACAATCACCATGCCAGATATCAATTCCTCAAGATGAAACCTACAACCCACGAGTCCATAACAGCCTACACAGCTCGACTCAGAGAGAAAGCCCAGAAATGCGAGTTTGGAGAAGTGCAGGATGAGAGAATACTAGAGCACATCATCCAAACAATCGACGATAAAACTCTGATACAGAAAACTATCAGTAAAAAATGGAATTTAACCCAATTCCTACAAGAAGCAAGCCAGATAGAGGACGTGAACCGTCAGGTAAGAGAAATGAAAACAGAACAGAGAGCAGGAGAGAACATCGCCAAAGTGGAGAGCAGGAAACCTTCCAACTACAGACCACAGCGAACCAGACCAAACAACCGGGAACAGAACCAGCCTAAAGAAAAGAGCGGACAGAGTAAATGTCGAAATTGTGGATACGAACACAACAAACAGGATCACTGCCCCGCCTTCGGAAAACGATGCAACAAGTGTAACAAATGGAACCATTTCGCCACAGTGTGCCAATCTTCCAGTAACAAGACACATTACCAACCCAAACAAAGAAACCATGGGAAGGAGTATACCAGCAAGAAGAGGATAAAAAGGACAGAAGAAAAAGAAGAATCAACCAGTTCAGATGACGAATATTTTGAGAAAGCTGTTAAGTCAAGCCTGACTGCGAGAAAGGTCAGCGACACAGAAAATAACAAGAAAACAATCACAGTAAGACTAGATGACGTGGACATGAAAGCAGAACCAGATAGTGGAGCAGACGTTAATCTGATGGACGAACACCAGTTCAAAACTCTCACCAACAGAACCAAGAACAAGATAACACTGAAACCCAGCAAAGCTAAACTCAATACATTGCAGCACGAGCTCAAGGTAAAAGGGGAATTTCAAACAATTATCAGAAACCAAACCTGTGAGAAAGAAGCAAGATTTATCGTCGTGTATGGACGAATACACTCACCCCCTCTTTTATGTAGAGACACTCTGATACAGCTTGGAATGATGAAGATCCAACAAGATGGAGGACTAACGGCATCAAATGACATGAGGATACCAGATGGCAACCAATGCATAGGAACAGTGAAACAGCAGAAAGAAGAGAAGGAAATGATGGACATTGTAGACAAGTATAACCATATATTCGAAGGTATTGGAAAGATATATGACCACAAGAACAACAGGGAGATACATGGGAGATTTAACATGAGACCAGAAGCAGTCCCAATAGCACAGAAACCGCGTCAAGTCCCTTACTACCTACAGAAACCCTTCAAAGATTGGCTGGACCAAGGTGTAGAAGAGGACATCTTTGAAAGAGTCCCAGAGAACGAGCCAATAACTTGGTGTTCCCCAGTAGTGGTCCAACCTAAACCAAGCTTCAATAACACTGCAAAAGAGGAACTAAAACCTCAAATGATACGTGCTAGTGTAGACCTGCGAGTGCCAAATAGGTACATGGAGCGAAACAGGATAACACAGCCACCCATAGTTGAAGATTTCATACACCGATTCCATGATTGCACCATCTGGACCAAGTTAGACCTGCGGCAAGGATATCATCAGCTAGAACTTGACCCAGAATCTAGATCAGTTGCTACTTTCAGTACACCATGGGGTAACTACAGACCCAAACGACTGGTATTCGGAGCGAAGGCATCCCAAGACCTATTCGACGACACAATGCAGAAAGTCTTCGGAGACATACCAGGATGCTTGAACCAGAGAGATGATATACTTCTAGGAGCAAGAGACTGGACGACACATAACCAGATTTTAGAAACTGTACTGTAGAGAGTTAGTGACTTCGGAATCACACTAAACCGACAGAAGTGTAAGTTCGGGAAAAGAGAGATCCAGTTCTATGGGTACAAATTTAGTAGAGAAGGACTCCACCCAGCAGATGAGAAGGTGCGAGCGGTCAAGGAATGTGCCAGACCAGAATCTAAGTCGGAAGTGAGGAGCTTCCTGGGCATGACAGGTTACCTTTCCAAGTTTATCCCCAGGTATGCATCTTTGACAAAGCCACTGAGAGATCTGATGCTGAAGGAAACTAAGTTCCACTGGAATGAAGAGAAAGAAAGTGCCTTCCAGCTGCTTAAAGACAGCATTTCAAGTAAAGATGTAATCGCATTTTTTAATTCAAGGCTACCAATGATGGTAAGAACAGAGGCCAGCTACAACGAAGGATTGTCAGCCGGATTGTTTCAGAAGACAGAGAAGGGATGGCAACCAATCCACTTCATAAGCAGAACTCTAACCAACACAGAGAAGTTCTACAGCCAAACGGAGAAAGATGCTCTATGCGTGAAATGGGCCAAAGAGAGATTCAGCATTTATCTCCTTGGTGCCCCAGGATTCACCATAGTGACAGCACACAAACCACTGCTAACGCTTTTCAACAAAGCCACTGCAAAACTCCCACCACGCATTGAAAAGTGGGTAATGGCTATGCAAGACGTTGACTTCGAAATGAAGTACCAACCAGGGAAAGATGAAGCTGACCCCCTCGATTTTCTGTCACGGCACCCACTGCCAGACATTGAAGAAGACGACACGGAATACACAGTAAAAGCTATCATAGACAAGGAACCAACGGTACTCATTGACAAGATCAGATTAGAAACAAGCAAAGATGAAACACTCCAGAAAGTAAGAGACATCATCACGAAAGGAAATTGGGAAAAGCACAAGAAAGAACCTGATATCACACCATATTACTCAGTGAAGGAGGAACTGTTCATAGCAGAGGATCTAGTGTTCCGAAACGACAGGATAGTCCTACCAGCCAAGTTACAGACCAAGGTTATCGCAATCGCGCACGAATTAGGACACTTGGGATCGACCAAGACCAAGCAAATGGTAAGAGCCAAATACTGGTTCCCATACATGAACGCGATGATAGAGCACACTGTAGGACAGTGCTATGAATGCAAAATCACAACGAGACAAGCAAAAGAAGAACCAATAAAACCATCAGTGATTCCAGAGAAACCATGGGAAACAGTAGCCACAGACTTTGGAGGACCATACCCGGATGGTCACTACAATCTTGTGGTGGTGGACAAACGAACCAGATACCCAGAGGTGGAAACGACATACTCAACAGGATTCAAGCCCACCAAAGAGAAACTAAAGAAGATGTTTGGACATCACGGAATACCAAAGAGACTGGAATCAGACAATGGACCCCCATTTAACTCGAAAGAATTTGCTGACTTTGCAGAGGAAGAAGGCTTTGAACACCATCGTGTCACACCATTACACCCGAGAGCAAATGGCGAAGCAGAAAGATTTATGCAACTATTAAACAAGACAGAGCAAATTGCCCACATCCAAGGCAAAGACAAAGCAGGAAGAAACATTGCTATACAAGAAATGTTGATGGCCTACAGGGACACACCACATCCAGCAACCGGCGTGTCACCATACCAAGCTATGACAAACAGACTAATCCGCACCAAACTAGATTACACTCCACCAATCAAGGAGAAGCCAAGTCAGCCAGACAAGATCATCAACGAAAGAGATAAACGATACAAAGCTAAGATGAACAAGAGGAAAAGTATCAAGGAACATTCATTAATCAAAGGTGACTACGTGCTAGTGAAGCAAAGAAAGGTCAACAAATGGTCAACACCATATGATCCAACGTTCTATATTGTAACCCAAATTGAGGGATCGACAGTGACAGCCAGACGCATACATGATGGACGAACACTAACACGAGATGCAAGCCATTTCAAACTTGGCAACACAGTAATGCAGAACAACGATAATACGGACAGAGAGGAAGAGGAAGCAGAGTTAGAACATGATAATAAAGATTGGAGGGAAGAGATACTGCGGAATACTACTGAGATAGATGAACCAAAGCAAGAGAAGCAACCACAGAACCCTACAACAGATAGAGGAGACAAAAACGCAACACAGAACAGAGCAGCCGACAAAGGACCACATCCACAAAGCCCCCACCCAAGAGCTGAACGACCCAAAAGACAGACCAGAAGACCAGCGTATCTGCAAGACTACGTCCCAAGATAAGAACATTAATTAAGAGTTATGAACTATTGAGTTACAAAATGTTGAAAGAACATTTGTTGTTTTCAAATTTTTATTGTGATTTATTTTCTTTTAAATTATACATCTGTAAGAAGAGGAGATGTTATGACATAACTTGTTACCAGTCCCCCCCCCCCCATGTATACATACGGGATATTCACCCAGATACGTTATTGAGTAAAGCATGGCGGACGATCACCAAATGTTTGAATTGTTTGAAGTATATTTTAGCCTTTCATCGGTCACAACAATAAGCACCTTTAAATGTGTGTAAGTGTGTGTGTATGTGTGTCTATGTTTGTGTAAATGTGTGTAAGTGTTTGTAAGTGCTAGTAAATGTGTGTAAAAGGGTTTAAGTGTGTTTGTATGTATGCCTAAGTGTGTGTAAGTTTGTGTAAGTGTGTGTAAATGTGTATAAATTTGTGTGTAATTGTGTGTAAGTGTGTGTAAGTGTCTGTGTTTGTAAATGTGTGTAAGAGTTTGTAAGTGTGTTTATGTGTGTATGTATATGCGTGTAAGTGTATGTAAGCGTGTGTAAGTTAGTGTAAATGGGTGTAAGTGTTCGTAAGTGTGTGTAAGTGTGTGTAAATGTGTGTAAGTGTGTGTAAGTGTGTGTAAGTGTGTGTAAGTGTGTGTAAGTGTGTGTAAGTGTGTGTAAGTGTGTGTAAGTGTGTGTAAGTGTGTGTAAGTGTGTGTAAGTGTGTGTAAGTGTGTGTAAGTGTGTGTAAGTGTGTGTAAGTGTGTGTAAGTGTGTGTAAGTGTGTGTAAGTGTTGTGTTAAGTGTGTTTAAGTGTGTGTAAGTGTGTTGTAAGTGTGTGTAAGTGTGTGTAAGTGTGTGTAAGTGTGTGTAAGTGTGTGTAAGTGTGTGTAAGTGTGTGTAAGTGTGTGTAAGTGTGTGTAAGTGTTGTGTAAGTGTGTGTAAGTGTGTGTAGTGTGTGTAAGTTGTAAGGGTGTGTAGTATGTAGTTGTAAGTGTGTGTTAATGTGTGTAAGTGTGTGTAAGTGTGTGTAAGTGTGTGTAAATGTGTGTAAGTGTGTGTAAGTGTGTGTAAGTGTGTGTGTAAGTTTGTAAAAATGATACCCTACCCCAGAGTACGCGTATAGCAAATATAAGGGAGTACCCCCCCCCCCCCCCCCTTCCCCGGGAAAATTTGACAGATTTGATAGCTATTAGGCTTAAGCACAGAGATTATACACTAGTAATATAGTAAAATTCATAAACTTCAGTGAGTTCAGAGTTATTAATTATATAATGTAAAAACGATCCATGAAATGCTTGCAGACTGTTTATGCATGAGGACTTCTGAACTTATATAGTATATATCTTATTTGAGTACTGTTTGTTATAATAAAGGTTGTTTTATATGATTTCAAGCTAGTTGCTCTATTTGATAATGTAGCTGCTTTAGTTTCGGTTATGGGGGATAGAATCACTAGCTATAGAAACAAAGTAGTCTAAAAGGAATAAAGTATAATGATGTAGTATGAATAAAATATTTAGTGCATTTGATAGATTTGATAGCTATTGGACGAGTCTTTTTGGGTTGAGACAAAAAACTATGTTTGTTTTGATGTTTTTATTGGACCCTCGACGTTTTACCCTCGACCCTCGACTTTTTACCCTCGACCCTCGACTTTTTACCCTCGACCCTCGACTTCTACCTACACTCTTTTTCTTTCTGACTGATAGCAAAAATCTGGACAAATACGAGTCGAGTTCTTGAGGGGAAATCTCTTGGTCGAGTCTCCTCAGTTGTGAGAAAGAACAGAATGAGCGACAGGTCGTTCTTTGTCTATTTGTTGGTGTTTGCATTTTCCTCCTCCTCGATAAAATCTATGACGTTTTGTAAATCAAATGTGACAAACCTTTCAGCCATGTTTTTGAACTTAATTTTCGATAATCTTAACAAAATTATCGATCCAGTGAGCAATCGTCGCAACCACATACAAGACAAAGCTGCCGACCGTTGTGATTTTCCCGCGCCTGTGAGAGCAATGACGTCACAGGATACTGAAAACTGATTGGTTATAATTTTACATGTTAAAATTATCGTATTTTTACATGTGTTGAAATACGAAATTTCTCAGTTGTAGAAATCTTTGTAAACAACTATAGTTTATATAATAAAATCATAAAGAGCGGTACCTTGTCTTTCACTTTTAAAAGCTAAGAAAATATTAAAAAACATTTCCAAATGCCAGTATACTGACAAAGAAAATTATATTTTGTATTTGCATTGCATTTTGCGTTATTTTCTATTTTGCCTCAGTTGTTCTTGTCAAGTATAAATGAATGTAAACTCATTAGTTTTTCAAAAACTTTTGTTTTTTAACAAGATGAAAACAGGTAATTAAAATTGAATTTTCAAAATCTAGTAAGCTTATGTTTTCAAGCTTCTCGAAAAATAGTTAAGACTTTTGTGAATGAAAATACGGTTCTTGTAAAAACATAAAACTTTTGATGTGGATAATTAACCAAACATCATTGTAAAAGAAGTAAAAGTAAGCTTATGTATTTTGCTCACCATCGCGTTATTTTCTATTTTGCCTCAGTTGTTCTTGTCAAGTATAAATGAATGTAAACTCATTAGTTTTTCAAAAACTTTTGTTTTTTAACAAGATGAAAACAGGTAATTAAAATTGAATTTTCAAAATCTAGTAAGCTTATGTTTTCAAGCTTCTCGAAAAATAGTTAAGACTTTTGTGAATGAAAATACGGTTCTTGTAAAAACATAAAACTTTTGATGTGGATAATTAACCAAACATCATTGTAAAAGAAGTAAAAGTAAGCTTATGTATTTTGCTCACCATTTTTTTAAACAGTTTTCAAGTCTGTTGTTCATAGTCTTGATTTGTCCATAAGTTCGGAAATCTCCAAAATTTCGATTTCAGTAAAAGAGAACCTTGGTCAATTTCACTAAACCTGATATTGTATTGGATAATTTGTAGTTATCTTTCGTTTTATAAGTAAAATTAACCAGGAATTCAAAGCTTAAAAAATGTCGGCCATGGAAAACTTTGTCAAAGAATCTTCCAAGAAAAAAACTAGCCCCTGGGGGGGTTGGTGGTGAGTTGTGTACAAAATTCATATAAGTGGGAGAGTATTCTCGCGCAAAGAAAACGATGTAGTGCATTTTGATTCGTTTTCAGTGCATGTTTTTTTATTATGGGAGACATTGTCTTAATATTGAATTAAAAGATTGACGATTTTTTTCCGATCTTAATTTTATCTTCCACATTCATTCAAATTGGGCTCCCTGTGACTTGCGTATCGGGAGCTCCGCTATTAGGCATTGCCTAAATATATTTAATAATACGGAAAACAATAAGTAATAGTGAAGAAGGGTATCCAAGAAAGCTGTAATGTTATCAATGATTATCAAGAACATAGCAATCTAGATCAATGAAAACTAAGGAAAAACCTTGATATATTTAGTCTCTATGTGCATGTTTAGTTATTGAAGACATTAAAAATGCATTATCTGTTGGAAAAATACTTTTCGCTGGGGTTCGAACCCAGGACCTTGCGCGTGTGAAGCGCAAGTGATAACCACTACACTACGGAAACATCTTACATCATAAAATTTGTCATTGCCAAAGGTGATAGGCAATAGAGCCCATTCGAATTCCAAATTACCGCTGTGTTTCTTGATTACAGACTCATTTGCGCAGGGTTAGCCTCGAGTTTGTGCAGAATATTCACGTGTTCCAGTCAAGTCCATCGATTTTCAAAATGTTTGTATTGTTGAAGTTGTGCATTCTTTACTTTTCTGTTGGTATTTGTGAATATTTAAACACTGATACGAGGCTAACCCTGTGCAGATGAGTCTGTAGTCAAGAAACACAGCGGTAATTTGGAATACGAAACTGGTCTATAGGCGATAGGCGAAAAGCGATAGGAGATAGGTCATCCCAAGATCCAAGAATAACTGGAATGACTTGTGTTTCTGCTTCTTCTCGTCAACAGCCAACATAGACCTTAGTATTGATACTGATTCAATGTTCTTTGTATTCAACGATCACCTTTGGCGACGACAACGTTTACGAAAATATATATATTGCATAACAGAAATAGGGCGCGTCCAAAATGGAAAAAATGACGATATAGTGACGTCATCAATAATATAACGATATATCTGACTTATTTCTTTTGTTCTTAGATTTATTGTTAATTTTTTCTGGAACATATCTTTTATTTTATCACGCAAGTAGTCTTTCTTTATTTCTTCATTAGGTAGTTGTCAAGTTTATTTGCTGTTTGATGGGTTGAAGAATGAACAAAAGTTAACTTTAAAGCAAAATTTAACGTGGGATCCCTGATTTTTCATGCCATTCCTCTTCTTGTATACATAATCTCTAGCCAATCAGCGCACATGGTATTTATGATCAGCTATGGGATTCCATAAACTATTTAGCTTAATAATGTAATGACTGAAAAACCTACGTTTTTCAAAAATTGAAAACGATAATAAGCTGTGACATCATAAGGTATGTCATGACGTCAGTTTCCATGGCTTGAGTGCGCGAGTTGTGTTTACTCAATGCTAACAGCGTAGCAACAGCCTAGCTGCGAGATATATTATATCGTAAGAGTTTTCTTTGAAACCAAAAGTTAGCTGTCTGTTTCATTTATCAGGATTCTTTATTTTATTAAAATTTTATTTAGTTATTTAATTATTTATTCTTTTTTAATTCAGGTCATAGTTCATGCATCCCACATGGAAAGGAGTTCTTTTAGGGTTAATAGCCTCCAGCGACATAATTGGTACTTTGGGTCAGCTGGTCATAGCATGGGGTTAATCAACTACGGTCTAGGGGCCGACTAACCTCTCCCTTAGGCTTCGGCCGAGCTTCTTGATCAGTCTGTATATCCTCGGATAGCGGTGTCGGGGCCGAAATCTCCGGCATAGCCGTAAATGCTTTGCGCTGCCATACTGCGCTTCAGCACTGGTTCTGGAGGTATGGTCCTATTAAAATCAAGAAACAAACACAAACTAGTTACAGAAAACATTCGCCCTAGCAAATCAACTTCTTAAACAAAAGGAAGCTTATATGCTTATATGCCCCCCCCCCCTCCCCTCCTCCCTACATACTTTTAAATAGTCCCAATTATTATATGGCGAGGTAATTTCACGCGATATGATTGGTCAATTTGCGGTCCATAACTTACGGTACGGACCGAAAAATGAAATGAATTCAAATCTCCATTTAAAAAATATATTTCTGGATGAAAATCGTCGGGAAACGTAACCTTCAATAAATAAGTAAAGATAAATGAAAGTCACTGGCATTTAATGTAAAACTTATCAAACCAGCGACAACTCTTTCACACAAGGGATGACTCTTTCGATCAAGGCTCTACACGGCAGTAGTTGAGCGATTTTGTACGACTAAAAAAAATAGAAAAACTAACTATGCTAAAACTAAAACTAAAACTATGTTAAACTACGAACTAAAGGGTGGTGAATAGCGGCTAATTCAGTAAATGAAATAAAGATAGGTTTACAAGTAGAATTAACGTAAAATTGTTATTTCAGTAAGCCTACAACGTCAACTTTTCTGAATCTGAAGAAGCCAGTAGTTTCTTTCGTTAACGTTTTAGCAGTTTTCTAGGCTCATCCGCTCTTGAAGTATTTCCATATTTCAGGAGACAGAGACAGGAGAGTTGGCAGTATCTTTTTTAATTGAGTCAAAAGTGTGAATTCTTCATGACTTCAGCCATTGTGCATATGGCGGCCTGCTTCAAACAGTCAAAACGTTGAAAATTGACGAAAACTATCCATGTTCAGCGAGCCGTAATTTTCCAAAGCTTCTCATTCATTTCTGGAGGGAGTTTTTGAGTTTTTTCCCAATAAAAGGCAGGAAAACAAACGGAAGGCTGTAGTTTTTTTCATCTTGGTTGTGAATATCTTGAAGCTTGAAGTACGACAGTTTTCTTCTCAATCTCATGTTGAGTTCTTGAGGTCTTCTTTTGATGCCTTTTTTGCTTTGCGTTTACACGTTTTGCAAAAGAAAGCCTCACTTTTGTTAACTAGTATTTCAGAAAACTTTAAACTATAGCTAAATGGTCAGCGGTCAGCGCATCATGATGGCGGTTTTTTCCCCGCTCTTCAAATTGAAACCTAAACTTGTTTAAATTTGCTATATCTGTTTCATCGTATACTTCTTTTTCATACTCAATCGTTACTTTATTCATTGTGTTCGTGATGGAGGAAAAATTAATCATTAATCTGATCGACAAGAAGTTAAAACCATTTTTTGAGAAAGTCGATTTAATGGAGCAATCCATGAAATTCTTAAGTGACAGTTATGAAGATCTGTTAACGAAAGTCAATCGGGGCGAGTCCGACAAAGATGATCTGGAAAAGGAAATTTTATTCCAGAAAGCTGAAATTACTCGATCTACAAACGAAATATGCATGATGAAGGACATTCTAAATGATCATGAGCAGTATTCTAGAAGGGAATGCCTTGAGATACGAGGAGTACCAATGCATCGTGTCGAAGATACCAACAAGATTATTAAAGACGTTGGCAAATTGATAGGAGTTGAAATCAAGGACACTGATCTCTCCATAAGCCATAGACTCGCGGCTCCGGGTCCCAATTTCAAGCAACCTCCAGCAATAATTGTCAAGTTTGCTAGACGAGATGTACGCAATAATCTGTATGCTGCCAAAAAGAATCTCCGTAACAAGTCTTCAGAGACATTGGCTACGTAAGGGAAAATCCACAGAAGCTTTTTATTTCAGAGAGTTTGACACAGCGAAACAGGAAATTATTTAACAAATGTCTACAAGCAAAAAAATATTTGAAATTCAAGTTTCTTTGGACAATTTATGGCAAGATTCTTGCAAGGAAGGACGAATTGAATCCGTCTGTACACATCTCCAACGAGAAAGATTTAAAGAAATTCACTGAGCAGCTAAGGTCCAGCAAAAGTAGTAAAGATAAGTAGACTTATTGTTTACATACCAGTACGATAACTTGAACTAATCTTAGTATCTTTATTAATCTTTATTACACCTTGATCTACCCTTTTCTGACCTATGGACTTTTAGTATGGGGCAACACCTATCACTCCACTATCAACCCCATCTTCATCTTACAAAAAAAAGCTCTCCGTACACTAACATTCTCTCACTACAGGGACCACTCCAATCCTCTTTTCATTAAGTATAACATAATTAAGTTCCATGATCTTGTCTTTTATCACAATGCAATATTTGTTTATAATTTCAAAGCAGGTAACCAACCTAGGTTATTCAATAATTTCTTTGAATCTGTTAGCAAAAGACATAATTATAATACCAGACTTGCCTCCAAAGTGTCACTTTCTCTTCCCAAAATTATAACAAATTACGGAAAATTTAATATTAGATTTGCTGGTGTTAAAGCTTGGAACTCATTGGACGAGGAAATTAAAAAAGCCTCCAGCATTTCAAAATTCAAAGAGTTATTAAAAGACTCAATTATCAAATCTTATAGTACATAACGTTAATTCTCCAATATTCTTCATCCTATATTTTTCTATAACTTAAATTTATGACACAATAATGTTCGTTAATCTTATATCCCATATATTTTTCTTGTATTGTTTACTTTCGATTACATTTTTTCATTGCACTATTACATTATACAATTATTTAACTTAAGTATATTTATTGTTTTATTTTTTGCATACTTACATTATATATATATATTTTTTTTTTCTTGTGTTTTGTCTCTTCCTATTTAATTTAGATGTAAATGACCTAAATACTTGCTATTATCTAAGATAGTATTGTTTACTTTCGATTACATTTTTTCATTGCACTATTACATTATACAATTATTTAACTTAAGTATATTTATTGTTTTATTTTTTGCATACTTACATTATATATGTATATATTTTTTTTTTCTTGTGTTTTGTCTCTTCCTATTTAATTTAGATGTAAATGACCTAAATACTTGCTATTATCTTAGATAGTATTGTTTACTTTCGATTACATTTTTTCATTGCACTATTACATTATACAATTATTTAACTTAAGTATATTTATTGTTTTATTTTTTGCATACTTACATTATATATGTATATATATTTTTTTCTTGTGTTTTGTCTCTTCCTATTAAATTTAGATGTAAATGACCTAAATACTTGCTATTATCTAAGATAGTATTGTTTACTTTCGATTACATTTTTTCATTGCACTATTACATTATACAATTATTTAACTTAAGTATATTTATTGTTTTATTTTTTGCATACTTACATTATATATATATATATTTTTTTTTTCTTGTGTTTTGTCTCTTCCTATTTAATTTAGATGTAAATGACCTAAATACTTGCTATTATCTAAGATAGTATTGTTTACTTTCGATTACATTTTTTCATTGCACTATTACATTATACAATTATTTAACTTAAGTATATTTATTGTTTTATTTTTTGCTTACTTACATTATATATATATATATATATTTTTTTTTTTCTTGTGTTTTGTCTCTTCCTATTTAATTTAGATGTAAATGACCTAAATACTTGTTATTATCTAAGATAGTAAAGCTAACTGGCCTAGTATAGCCCATATAGGTTAATTCCAGTTAGCTTGCACCTAAATATATGGCAATTTATCTCTTTGTCCTAACTTATCTTATTTGATATTTATGGTGCTAAATAAAAATAAAAGATTGTCAAATTCTTTCAAAGTAAACTAAAACTTCTCTTTTTGTGCGACTCAAACACTACATGACTTTTGGCACGTTCAGGAAGCCCTTCCAATGCAGTTCTCGTTTGACATGCGCTGTCAATTTTACTTTTTAGCTCGTGAAGAGCTATCGAGGTGGCTAGATTTCGCAATTTTCGGATAACGCTTCTCAACCAATCGTTTTGGGTAATTACCGTAACCATGGAATCTATTGTATTCGCCAAGTGACGTCACTGGAAGAATCCACGCACGTTGTTTGCAGAGGAAGCCATTTTGGATTTTCGATCACTTTATAATCAAAAGCATATTTTGAGTATAATTAATTTACTTTATGCTCTTTTTATTGGACCTTGAGATATGAGATTGCCGTAATTATCGTCAAGTTGGAAGAAGAATCCGAAAACAGCCTGGTTTGTTATATATTGGATCGATTAGACTCGGTCCAAATAATCTCAACCGTAGAAAAATTTCGTAACCAAAAATCGGAAAAGAAAGGATTGTAGCCAATCAGAATCCAATAATTTAATTGATAAAGACAACAGTTTGTTTGCACAAAACATAACTCCGACTATCGACGTACTCGGGTCACAATACCCTCAATGAAATGAGTCACCCAAGTGTCATTTGTTATCATCTTAGTTCATTGGTACTCAAAAAGCTTCACGAGCATACCATGTGTTACCTTTGATTGTTGCTTTTCGCCTCTTTTTAATTTCAAATCCTTGCCATATAATAAATAGATAATTATCCTCGTTTGCTTGGTCCGTACCGAAAGTTATGGATCCTCGTTTTTTCACACTTTTTTATGGCCCGCGCGCTACGCGCTTGTGACATAAGGCAGTGGAAAAAACTCGGTCCATAACTTACGGTACGGACCTCGTACTCGGTTAATATTATTTATAAGTTATTTATAATCTATTTACTGTAATGGAGGCCATCTTGAATAGCAGATATTATGGATGTATGCCAATGAGATGCAAATGAGACAACGAGCACTATATCGACCCTATAGCCTTACTTGTATGATTCTTAAAACAAAAGAATATCTCATTGCGAGGTCATCTTTAATGACAGCTATTCTATTTTTTTACATAAAACATTATGGGATGCCGAAGGGCCACTATGGAAGTTTAGTATATTCTCCAAAGTCCGAAGAAATGATTGGTTTTCCTTATAAAATGATTACAATGGTTTGATATCCCACAGCAAGCTTTCCTGAAATATTGATAAATGATTAAAAGCCAGGTACCTCATCACCCTGCCTATATTTCATAGTTCACGTCGTTAATTTTCAATCAGACCTTTCTACTCTTTGATACGGCGGCCATTATTAATTATGGGATGCTGAGGGCCCGAGGTGAACACGTACAACATTCATAAAGCTTGGCGGGGATGCGTTTACAAATGATTCCTGTGAAGTCTTGGTATTTCGCATATTGCTCCAACTACCAACAAATTCGATTGCTTTATATGTGCTTCTCATTGAAGCAGCTGTGCATTCGTTTGCCACGTCCATCGCACCTTTCACCGTTTTTTCCAACTTTTGATATGAGCAAGTTATGTAGCAAAAATAGATCAACACCAATGAACAGTAAGAGCAAACTTGTCAGAGCAATCAATTTAGAGGGTGATATGTTAATTGGAAAATGGCAACCCTCTAGCTCCGTAAAGACAAGAAAGTTTACAGACGTTTGTATGGTGGGGGAAGGGGGGGGGGGGGGGGGGGGGGGGGGGGGGGGGGGGGGGCGCAAACTCTTGGCCTGTTTCCAATCAGACTAACTTTCATATGCTTTTTCAGCATTATTGATGGATTTTTGCTAACTTTGTCCATGGTAGCCTGTAACCAACTTAGTTTGGTTGGATTCGTTAATACAATAATTTAGATCAAGGTAAATGATTTACATTCGTTTGAACGAAGTTAATTAGAATGTAATGGATCTTATCTGAAGAGATTGACACGTGATCTAATGTGGGAAGACATTACGCCCTATAAAGGTAAGGATAAAAGGGTAAAAAAAATCACCTCAGGTGGGACTCGAACCCACAACCTTTGAATTAGAAGTCCAACGCGCTAATCCATTGCGCCACGGAGGCTGTGATTGATAAGATTACGTGCTTGAAGATTTCCAATAAATCCAATGCATAAATCAAAGTAATAAGGCAAACGGCTGTAGAGCCAGTTGCAATATATCAGTGTGCAATTATCATGAGGTGACAGGGCTGGTCAGGCTTAAGTTCTCTTCTGAGACAAGCTTTTTTCATTTGAAAAAAATATGTATTTATAACTTGAAATAATTTCTGCTGAAAGATTCAGCTTAAGTATTCATACTCTTATTACACTTTCATTCCTTTTTTTCTTATATTCATTCGTCGTCGTCTTAACTTCGAATATAAAACAAAACAATCAGCGATGATGCTTTTTAGCAAATTAATATTTTTAATTTTTTAGATCTGATGTTTCCGTAGTGTAGTGGTTATCACGTGTGCCTAACACGCACAAGGTCCTGGGTTCGAGCCCCAGCGGATACAGCAGATTTTTGCATTTTGCTTGTGAATCAAATAACCAACACAGCCATTGGAATTAATCGATGCCTTAATTATATCGATAATAATGCTCTGGAAATTCTATTGTTTGCTAATGATCATAACATCAAATTCTTTCGTACCATGCACGGTCTCATCTCGCATGGCTGCTTTCCGATTTACTCACGAAGTATAGTAATAAACATTAAAGGAGATAAAATATGCTCGAGATAAGTCACACAATTTTTATTTGAGGCATTCTATTCACCGATTCTATTCACTCACACTGACAAAGTACATCATGTCAAACGTCCCACGTTTGGATAAAAAAAGCCTGTTTATTACCAAACTTCGGGAGTAAGTCGGAAAGCAGCCAAGCGAGATGAGACCGTGCATAGTGCGAATCAATGTTTTCTGTATTTCTCGTTCGCTTTAGATCGCTTCAAATAAGTTCAATAGTCTTGCAATTTTGTGTAATATTAGTTTAAGTTCTAATTTGTATCCTGACGTAGTTTTGAGAGAAATTATCAGCGGATTTTAGAATAATGGAAGATCTAGTAAGATTGACTGGAAAACTGCGATGAAAAGTGCGCATCAAATGTTTACCCCGTCTTATGCATTATACGTTTTCACAAAATCGCATGAGTCGATTACCTTCAAAATGTTCCTTTTAAAACTAGATACAGAGTAAGACTAAATGAGCAATGACTTTTTTGAATATATAGCTCTGAAATTTTAATCTCGGCCGTATCAAATCCATTGTTTAGTTTTGAAGTAAATTATGCACTATATTTAAAGAATCTCAAATATCTCATAATTAGCTAGATAGATTTTTTCAAAAATTCCAACAAATGGAGGCATCTAGTAAATGATTATGTGACACGAAGCATTTAAGTGTTGAACACTCTGCAAGGCTAAAAGTGTTCTATAAACGAAAACAAATTTTTCATCATAATGACGTGTTATGACGTCTGATCTCGTTAAAAACTGCATCAAACATTAATTCAATCTTTATGTGACTTACGTGCAAAAAAGATTTGCAATCGAGTTATTTTACTTTCAGCCCCCCCCCCCCCCCTTCCCCCACTATCTTAGCATCAATTTTATGCGATGCCCTCCCCCACCCCCCCCCCCCCCCAACCTTCCTCTCTTGTTTTCAGTGAAATACCCGCTTGTATACGTCATCTCTAGCCATGCAATCAGCGCGCGCATTTAAGATAGCGCTATAAGTTATGAAATCAGCGTGAAAAAATCTACATTTCGCAAAAATTGAAAACTATAATAAGCTGTGACATTATAAGGTAATTCGTTACGTCATGGTCAGTTTTCATGGGTTGAGTCAGCACAGGTTGGAGCTAGTGCGCGAGTTGTGTTTTACTCAATGCTAACAGGCAAGCAACAGCCTAGCTGACTGAATTGATGGGAGATATATTGTATGGTAAGAGTTTCCTTTGAAATCAAACATCATCTGTTTATAACTGATTGGTCATTGATTATTATTATTATTATTGTTTAATTCAGCTAGGTTATAATTTATGTATCCCACATGGGAAGGATTTTTTGAAGGTTCATAGCCTTCAGCGACACAGGTGGAACTTTGGGTCAGCTGGTCATAGCAAGTGGTTAATCAACTACGGTCTAGGGGCCGACTAACCTTTCCCTTAGGCTTCGGCCGAGCTTCCTTATTAGTCTGTAAATCCTCGGATAGCGGTGTCGGGGCCGAAATCTCCGGCGTAGCTGGTTCTGAAGGTATGGTCCTATTAAATTCAGAAATAAACTAATTACCAAAAACAGTCGCTTTCCTGGAATAGTGATAACTAAATTTTTGGCAGCCCTCTTGAATTAATTATGTGATGCTGGTCGTGCCCGGGGCGAGCACGTACAACATTCATAAAGCATGGCGGGGCGGTTTTCAAATGATTCATGTGAAGTCTTGGTGTATTTCTCATATTGTTCCAACTACCAACAACTAATTCAATTGCTTTTTTAGATGTGCTTCTCACAGGAATTCCAATAGACTCATTTTTACTCAGTCTGAAAACGTAAGAGCGCTCGCAGTCAAGCTTCTCATTCAAAAACGTAAAGTTCTAGTAAAAAATACACCCTTATTGCTGTGCCGAACCAGCTAGCAAAAGGGTGAAAAATGGATGGAAAATGGTAATGATCTAGATCTAATATTAAGCACATTTTGTTACTAAATACATGCTAAATTTAACACAGCAATCAAAACATGCACGACATTTAAGTAAAGATTCCTTCGAAAAACGGTTGCCATGAAAAGTTCAATTTGCATGTCATATTCCAAAGGAAGTCTTCTCTGATAAACTTTAGTAAAATTCAGAAATCAGGTAACTTCGTTGATTCGCGATCGGGTCCAGAAGTTAATTAGCGTCGAATTACCCCCACCCAGACTTCTAAGTTAATTTGTGCATGCTATCTGACTTGCAGGGCTGTTGTAAAGTTGTGACGTATTTCCGGGCTAAAATAAGGCGAAAAGGTTCTGGAGCCTCCACCTGAAACAATTCGAATTTTGGAGAACAAATCCTGTTACGGAGAAAAAGTAAGAAAAATCTTAGAACTCACTTTTCGTTTCGGACACTGGTAGTCCGTTACCCCATGACGTCACACTTAAAAGCTTTATAGAGAATCATTACGAACAACACATCATTCAATACGTTTCATTTTATCACTTAATAATGGAAGTTTAGTCAATAAAAGAGCAGGTGCAGATCCAAGATTTTTGCTAATTGTTCTTTGAACAGCCGATAGGGGTCTTTATCATATAATTATCCATAAAATACCTATATTTCTCCTTTTCGAAAAACTGATATTTTTACATGTGAAAATACATGATATTTTGGTATTTAAGCTATTAGTTTATAAATAAAAACGTTTTATAATAATAAAAAGCTTGTTAAGTTGATTTTATGGATAAGTATATAATAAACAGAATATTACATGGGCGCTTGGAGATACGAAATTTATCTTCTCGTGTTGAAAATATCTCACGAGTGAGCGCAGCGATCTTTTCAACACTCGAAGGTAAATTTCGTATGTCCGCGCGCCCATGTAATATCCTCTATTTATGCAATCAAAACTGAAACTTTTAGGTAAAAACAAGAAAAATATTTTGTATTGGATATTTTGTAAATAGAGGGTTCGCAGTTGCCACTTAGGGGGCTCGATTGCTGTTTATGAGGAGGTCTGGGGCGAATCGACCTGGATCACCCTATAGATGACCCACCTCTAAAAGACGTATCATTCAAATGAAATCGATATGATGGAAACGAAAGCCAGTTGAACCATTTCGTGGATGAAACCTTGTCAGTCAGTCTATTTGTGTTGTTTCTTTTTAGCAAACAATTGTTTCTTTTGTTCGTACGTTATGTAGGATCCCAAGTTGTAACTGCGACGGGTTCGTCTTCTAGTAGAAGCATGGTGCGTGTTGCTTTGCGTTGGAGCTGCTGTCGCTGTACATGTGGTGTTCTTCAGTGGACAACTTTCTGAAAAGAAGTCGAAAAATATAGATTACGTTATTACTCCTGTTTTATTTAGAGCATTCACCTCCCAACCCTGGGGCCTTGGGGTATTTTGTGTTTGTCCACAATTGATTGGAGGAATTCTCTCCTCCAGGTATACTTCGATTTTCGGTTTCCTCACAAAACCCATCATACGATCAGTGAGAATGACCTGACTTAGATCAGCCCAAAGGTTGAGTCAGGCATTCAAGTTGTGAGTTAGCCACGTCCTTACTTAGATCAGCCCAGAGGTTGCTTCAAGGTTCAATCTGTGAGTTAGCCGTGCCCTGACTTTGATCAGTCCCAGAGCGTTGTTTCAGGGTTAAATAAAATTTAAGGACGCTTTTAAAAATAGATTCCTGGATGATTGATTTAATTACTTTCATGGTATTCCCATTCATAATACCTGTTTTTGTCGATACTACTTCATCTTGTTTCACTGCAACTGAACTGGTCTGCTCCATCTCAGTTACAACAGTTGTGGTTTGTTTCCCTGCTGATTTTGCTGCTTTGTTCTTGCGTCTTCTTCTTGGCTTCTTCTTTGCTTTTTCATCATTCACCTTTTCTACTATTGGTTGGTCAGCAAGACAGCAACCAATCAGGATTCCTTGGGTAGTGACGCGATCTTGTTTAGTTACAGCATGTTTCTTGGAAGCAGTTGCTGGATGTTGTTCAGGAGCTTTCTCGCATGCCGTTTTCCTGGACGCTGCCACGCTCAGCTGGTCACGTGATTGAGCAGCGTTTTCTTTGTCAGGATTTCTTTTCTCTTTTCCTTTTTCTCTTTGTTCCTTGCATTCAGTTTTATTGTCTTTTCCAGTGATCCATATATTTCCATTTCTATTGTTCTCTCTGGTATTTCCTGTGACAACTTGGTCGTTAGTCGCAATTAGTGACAAAAAACACTTTACATCATCATAAAGCGTTCCTGGAAAAAGAAACATTGCTTGATTTTAAGCACTGCATTTATTAGCTTCTGCCATGATGATATAGATAGGTGAAATATAGGTGGATGCCTTATTTAGTAAACTTGAAACTTGCAGCCAAAGGTCTAGGCTGAATTATCTTAACCTATAAAAAATTAACAAAAAATATTATGCGTACTGAGCGCGTTTCTGGAGACGTTCTAGGTCTTCACTAAGGATTAAGCTGCCAACTGGACTTGCAGGGTTTGAGCTGCAGTTAGCTATACCCTAATTTGAAGTTTTTTGAAAGTATTTTGTATTTTCAGTGTAAATTTGATAGACTTACCGACACCTGACAGGATACGCCTGGGTACATATAAAATGATTTGAAGTACAAATCCCAGGATGATGAGAATCCAGGACGAATCATCTTCTTTTCTTTGAAGGCTCCTCTGCCTGGTAGACCTTAGTCGATCAGGCAATGCCTGTAAAAAAATAGTTTTCAGTTTATTTATAGAAACAGTGTCTTGCGTTATTTAAAAGGTGTTTTTTTTTACCATGTCTTTGACACTTTCAGAGGAAGCTCTAACTTTCGTTGAAAATTTGTCTGTTTCGTACAATAGAATATTGAGCAGAATTGAATATCTTTAAATGTATGGAAATTTTACTTTTGCAAAAATTAGAAAACTTTAATTGAGCTGTGACATCATGATGACGTCAGTTATCATGCGTATAACCACAGGGAGCCCACAGTAGACAGTAGACACAAGTGAAAGTTAAACGTAAATTAAAATATGGGAAAAAACCAATTTTATGGACTGTTTCGTACTCAAGGTCAAGAAAGTCTCCTCCATAACACAAGCGCCAAAGAAAATGAATCAAAACTGGCGTAAAATATTCAGTTTCTCGCGCGCCTTTTATTTCCGACATAATTTTCCAAAGGTCTAGCCTCTTTTGCAGCCGTTCTACGACCCTAAGAACGGCTGCAAGGGAGAGGCTACCAAAGGTTCAGCCAGTCACTCACAATGAAGAAAGTACTCCTAAATTCGACTTCAAAATTTGTCGAGCTTAATGAAAATAAATAATAAATAAAGTTGACTAAATTTCTCAATATTTCTCCAAATATTTTGATGTATTCGTATTGTGAAGGTACGACATGCATAGTTTAAGTTTTGTAAAAAAGCTACATTTAACGGTTACTGATGGTTACTTTCGCATCAGTGAAGATCAGTTTTCGTTTTTATTTTTTTGTTTTTTTTTCCATCAAAAACGTGTTAAGACGCTTGTGTTTAATCGTTAATATCTCGATAACAAAAACTTTTTCATTTTCTTCTTTTTTTTCTTACTTATAGTACGAATGTATTGCTTGGCATACAGCTACTTAAAAACGTGTTTACTAGCCTTACCGTCCTTAATTAATGTAGTATTGTTATTTGTATATCAGCGGGCTACTTTTGAATGAAAGTTCAGTTAGCATCGCAAGGTAAATTGTCAGGATCAGTGCTGCTTAAATCATCAAAATATGATGTACTATCATATAACCCGTATCTGCCCGGGCGCGCGCTCTACTCTTAGAAAAACCATCGGAAAAAGGACGTGAGCAGGGCCGTACTGCTTTGAGCGAGCAGGGCCGTACGAATCCGTACGGCCCTGCTCGAAACCTGCGACCGTATTGATATAATTTGCAACTTTTAAAATATCCTTTTTATTTATGGTCATATGATAAAATGCCTATTGACTGAGTTAGGTCGGGCCTTACGGGTAAAGATTTTTATCTCGGTCATTTGTACGGCATCACCTGGAGCCAAATATTTCCCCGTACGTCCCTACCTAAATCAGTCAATAAGTACATAGTATCATCAAGAGAATTTGAATCTGGAGTATTGTGGAGAATTGAGGAAGTGCGTCTTTTTAATTCTTTATCATATAGTTAACATTTCATACATTGTTATTATAACATGTTTTTCAGCATGTACCACTCCAGCTATCTCTGCAAGGTCTAATGGTTTCACAGGTTTCCAACAACTTCCATCATTCTCCATCCTCTGTTTTTCTTGTATATTGCACTGTAAAAATGGACTGGTTGAAACGGCCAATATTAATGGTTATTACCATTTAAAATTGGTTGGAACTACCAATGACAATTGGTTATTTTTGGTTCGTGGAAGCATACCAAAATCAAATGGTTGAAACTGTTCAATCAATATGCTTGTCTGGAAGCTGAAGGCTTAGTAGTCTGGAATTGCCCTCAAACAGAAATTCAAATGCCACTTTAACCCACTTTTATAGCTAGCTACTATTTTATTATTAATGCAAGCTGCTATAGCCTAATGAACATTGTCAGTTTTGAAATTATAGTCCTGTGATGGTTTTCAGTTAAAATTCTTAGTGGTACTGAATAATTGTAATTTCTTTGGATAACTGCCTTTAAGAAAAGAATTTAAATAAAACTTTTTTGAGTTAGCCATTTTTGGTTTGATGTATTAATAATTGTTAATTTAACCATGGCGAGAAATGATTATTTCTACCAATTGTTTTTAAAGTGCTAGTCTTACGAAAAAATTAATGACGCAAAAAAATCCCCGATTTTGTATATGCTTAAATAGGTTATAATTTTCACCAATAAACAATAATTGGTTCGAAAAAGAAACTTTCCCCGTCTGAATTCTACTTCCGTAAATTGTTAAAAGCTCGTCCGCCATTTCTATGAGCAGCGATTTCTAATTTATGTGTGGCGTCATATGCGCAACTGGCATCCTTTTTATCCACACTGACTCTAATGCACTCTCTGTAAGAAAACATGATTTGGTTTAAGGCCTGTTTTTAAATCAAAAATAGTCGAAATTTGGTTGCAATTACACATTGTGAATAGCCGGGAATTTTGAAGGTGGCGCGTATGACGTGACTTTCTTCGAATCACTAAAAGTTACCAGGAACGCAATCGCTTAATGGCGGACTCAAACGGGCAAACTTTACCGGCTAAATGCACCATCTTCCCAGTCTCGTATCAAAAAAGAATTTGGATAGTAAGCTATATTACATATCTAGTTTTATATGCTACAATTTCCAGAGATGGTGTCATTTTCGTAAGACTAGCACTTTAACCATTTAACAATGGTTGAAACAAAATAAGTTGGTTTGATGTATTAATTATTGTCAATTTAACCATTCGAGAAATGGTTATTTCTAACAATGGTTTTTAACCATTTAACAATGGTTGAATTAACACAGTTTAACCATTCTAAATTGATTACCACAGATCCACCCATGATACAATTTTAAATAGGTTAAATAACCTATTATGATGTGTAGTAGTAATAAATTATGCGTTCGGTGTGTATATAATGAAGTAGAGAGAGTAAGAGAAAAATATCAAATGCCCTTGGCAGGATTCGAACCCACGTCTTCGGTATTCTAGTCCGATGTGTTAACCACTACACTACAAGGACCAACCACGCTGGTAACGCAGCCAGAATATGAAATGTAGGGTATTCGTGAGGATCCCAGAGCGATATTAACTAACACTTAAGCACACATACACACAGTTACACATACATACACACACACTTACAAATACATACACAAACTTACGAACATTTACACTATACCTACACTAACTTACATACGATTACACACACTTACAAGCACATACACACAGAATTAAACATACTTACACACACTTACACACCCTTACACACAAACCTACACACTTACACACACTTACACACACTACACACAAACATACACACTTACACACACTTACACACGTTTATACATACAAACACACAGTTAAACATACATACACACACTTACGAACAATTACACGCACTTAACCTAACTTACAGACGTTTACACACACTTACACGCACTTACACACACACTTTAACACACTTACACACTCCTTACACACACTTACACACACTTACACACACTTACACACACTTACACACATTTACGAACACTTACACATACATACACACACACTTACACACATTTACATATACTTAAACCCACTTACACACTTATACACACACACTTACACGCAAATACACACACACCTATAAACACACATTTATAAACACTTACACATACCTACACAAAACTTACACTCACTTACACTTACACACATATACAGACACTTACACACACTTACAAACACTTACACACACTTACACACACAGTTACACAGATTTTAACACACTCACACAAACTTACACACTTATACACTCACATTTACACGCAAATACAAACACACTTAAACACAAACACTCTTCCACACACTTACACACACATACACAATTAAACCCACATACACTTATACACACACACTTACACGCAAATACACACACACTTAAACACGCACACACTTACACACACTTACACACACATACACACTTAAACCCACATACACTTATACACACACACTTACACACAAATACACACACATCTAAACACACTAAACCACACTTACGAACACTTACACCCACCTACACACATTTACACACACATACACACATACACACACACTTACACACACTTACACACACTTACACACACTTACACACACTTGCACACACTTGCACACACTTGCACACACTTGCACACACTTGCACACACTTGCACACACTTGCACACTTTTCCACCCACTTATACACACTTACACATGCTTACACACACTCACACAAACTTACACACATATACACACACATTTACACGCAAATACAAACACAACTTAAACACAACAACACTTCCACACACTTACACACCTACACCACTTAAACCACTTACACCACTTACACAACACGACACCCCAATTACACACACCCATTACACACACTTACACACACTTACACACACTTACA
Organism: Actinia tenebrosa; assembly: GCF_029948245.1. Taxonomy (NCBI): domain Eukaryota; kingdom Metazoa; phylum Cnidaria; class Anthozoa; order Actiniaria; family Actiniidae; genus Actinia; species Actinia tenebrosa. The sequence continues at coordinate 116,500 of NW_028292594.1, read as the reverse complement.
CACACACTTACAACACACTTACACCCCTTACCCACAAACACTTACACACACTTACAACTTACCACACTTACACACACTTACACACACTTACAACACCTTACACACACTTAACACACACTTACAGCACACTTTACAACAACCCACTTAAACCCACTAAACACACGTACACACACTTACACACACTTACACACACTTACACACACTTACACACACTTACACACACTTACACACACTTAAACAGCACCTACAACACACTTACAACACACACTACACACACTTAACACCACTTCCATCCTTTACACACACTTACACACACTTACAAGAACACACTTACACACACTTACACACAACTTACACACACTTACACACACTTACACACACTTACACACACTTACACACTTTACACACACTTACACACACTTACACCACTCTTACACACACTTACACACACTTACACACACTTACACACACTTACACACACTTACACACACTTACACACACTTACACACACTTACACACACTTACACACACTTACACACACTTACACACACTTACACACACTTACACACACTTACACACACTTACACACACTTACACCACACTTACACACACTTACACACACTTACACACACTTACACACACCTTACACACACTTACACACACTTACACACACTTACACACACTTACACACACTTACACACACTTACACACACTTACACACCAATTACAACACACTTACACACACTTACACACACTTACACACACTTACACACACTTACACACACTTACACACACTTACCCCACACTTACACACAAGTACACACACGTCACCACGTACACACACTTACACACACTTACACAACCGGAACACACTTACACACACTTACACACACTTACACACACGTACACATCACGTACACACACTGTACACACAGACACAGACACACACGACAACACAGCACACACGGACACACACGACCACACACGCACACACGAACACACACTTACACACACCACCCACCCACACAAAAAGCACTCACACACACACGACACACACACGGAACACACACTTCAACCACACCCCACCCACACACACGACACACAACTTACACCACACACACACTACACACACACATACACACACTTACACACACTTACACACACTTACACACACTACACACACTTACACACACTTACACACACTTACACACAATTACACACACTTACACACAATTACACAGAATTACACACAATTACACACAATTACACACACTTACTGACAGTTACACACACTGACACACACTTGCACACACTTACACACACTTACACACATTTACACACATTTTCACCAACACTTACACCATTAACTACTTACTATTTAGAACACTGGGTTATTTCCGTAGGTTTGATTTTTGAATATGTAAAAAAAATATAGTAATGAAGGAAAAGAGTATACAAGAAAGGTGTAATGTTATCAATGATGATCAGAAACATAGTAATGCAGATTTAAAAAAACTAAAAAAAAACTTCGATATATCTAGTTTGTATGAACATTTTTAGTTATTAAAGAGATTAAAAATGCATTATCTGTTGAAAAAATATTTCCGCTTGGATTCGAACCCAGGACCTTGGGCGTGTAAAGCGCACGTGATAACCACTACACTACGGAAACATCTTATAGCACTGAAACGTTGTCATTGTCAAAGGTGATAGGCGATAGGTAAAAAGCGATAGGAAATAAGCGATCGATAGGCGAGAAGTGATAATAGATAGGTAGTTCCAAGATCCAAGAATAGCTGGGTTTCTGCTTCTTATTCTCGTCAACAACATGAGACAATATTCAACATTGATATTGATCAATGTGTATTCAATATTCTTTGTATTCAACGAAACCACTTTCATGTCTGAATGATCTGCTTTCGCCTATCGCCTTTGGCGTAGACGTTTTTAAAAAAATTGGCACAAAATTGGCCTCTGGTGAAAATCACCACAAACTCGACCCGATAGCCTCACTCCGATGTATGATCATTTATTACGTTACCTCTGAGACGCTGACGTATTTGCAAGCTATTGCTGGCACACATGGGAAGATAAAGAAATTTTCAAGGGACGCGTCCAAAATAGAAAAAAAGTGGCGATATAGTGACGTCATAAATAATAGTTATATATCTGACTTATTTAATTTGTTCTTTGATTTATTTTTAAAGTTTATTTTCAGCTATGGGATTCTATAAATTATTTAGCTGAATAATGTAATGATGTAATTGAAAACGATAATAAGCTGTGACATCATAAGGTATTTCATGACGTCAGTTTCCATGGGTTGAGCACGCGCACAGCTTCCATGGGTTGAGTGCGCGAGTTGTGTTTACTGAACGCTAACAGCGTAGTAACAGCCTAGCTGGTAGATTTTTTGTATGGTAAGAGTTTTCTTTGAAACCAAACATCATCTGTCAGTTTCATCGATCAGGATTTTTTCTTTAAATTGTTTTTTCTTTTTTCTGTTTGTGGGGGGGCGGGGGGTGTGGTGGGGTGGGGGGTCGTTTTGGGGGGTGTTGGTCTTTGTTGCTTTTTATGTGTTTTTGTGTTGTTTGTTCTTGTTCTGTTTTTTTTTGTGTTCGTTGTGTTCTTTTTCTTTTTCTTTTTCTTTTTCTTTTTTCTTTTTCTTTTTTTTTTCTTTTTCCTTTTTTTCTTTTTTCTTTTTTCTTTTTTCTTTTTTCTTTTTTCTTTCTTCTCTTTTTTTATTATTTTATTATTTTTTATTTTTGATTAATTTTTTTTAAATTCAGGTCATAGTTCATGCATCCCACATGGAAAGGAGTTTTTTTAAGGTCCATAGCCTCCAGTAAGACAGGTGGAACTTTGGGTCAGCTGGTCATAGCAAGGGGTTAATCATCTACGGCCTAGGGGCCGACTAACTTCTCCCTTAGGCTTCGACAGAGCTTCCTGTTCAGTCTGTGCATCCTCGGATAGCGGTGTCGGGGCCGAAATCTCCGGTATAGCCGTAAATGCTTCGCGCTGCCATACTGCGCTTCAGCACTGGTTCTGGAGGTATGGTCCTATTAAAATCAAGAAACAAACACAAACTAGTTACAGAAAGCATATCGGCCTAGCAAATCAACTTCTTAAACAAAAGGAATCTTATGTCCGTATATAATCCCCCTCCTTCCATACTTTTAAATAGTCCCGATATACAGTCAATGTCATTAACGTTGTCTATCGAAAAAAGACATTTACACATTTACACATTTAAACTAAAAGATATATCACGTGTTTTATTACACCTTTTGCTGTTCATTAACCGCAAAGGAATATTTATTGAAGCGAAGAAGCATTGTCATTAGAGCGAACAGGCATACAATAAGGCGAACGGACTCTCAATAGTGCGATGGAACGTTCATTAAGAAATTTAGCATTGAATTTGACAATCATGAATATGTTTGCGTGGATTCATCAACGTTTTTGAACTTTCATTAGCGTTTTGGTGCAGACAATAAACCACAACACATATTCAATACAGTGTTTTGGACATTTATTTACGCAATACAATATAAGTATATTGTGCTTTTACGATTGTAGATTTTCAAAAACCAAAAAGTGAATTTATCCTTGAATGTGTTCTCTATTTAAACATCTTGGACGATATGTTTACATGTGGTTGTACCATTGTATGCATTTCTGTGGATCTTCATAGGCACTCAAAAGACGCTAGTCTGACTCATTTGGAATTTGGTTTATTTGTTGAACCATTGCAATATCCAAAAAAGAGGGATTAAAAAACTCAGAACTGACTGATATTTATACCTAACGGCGCTTTGTTTGTACGAAATCATATTCACGGCTTGTAAAAAAAATGAAAAGACAGTTAAAATCCTAAAATTCCTAGTGGAAAATATACTTATATTGTATTGCGTAAATAAATGTCCAAAACTCTGTATTGAATGTGTGTTGTGGTTTATTGTCTGCACCAAAACGCTAATGAAAGTTTGAAAACGTTAATGAACTTACGCAAACATATTCATGATTGTCAAATTCAATGCTAATTTTCTTAATGAAAGTTCCATCGCACTATTGAGACTCTGTTCGCCTTATTGTATGCCTGTTCGCTCTAATGACAATGCTTCTTCGCTCCAATGAATATTCCTTTGCGGTTAATGAACGGCAAAAGGTGTATGTATTCTTTGCCTCGTGTGCGTCAGCCTGAACTTTAACGGTAAAATTCAACTCGTGAATTGAAAATCCAGAATGCCCTGACCATTTAGTAAGGATTTAAGATGGAGAATGGTATTTCAGCATTTGTTTTATGCCAGAACCTTCGAGGAATTACTTGATATTTCTTTTAGTCGAAATGTGTAACTGTGTAACTGTGTAACTGTGTAACTGTGTAACTGTGTAACTGTGTAACTGTGTAACTGTGTAACTGTGTAACTGTGTAACTGTGTAACTGTGTAACTGTGTAACTGTGTAACTGTGTAACTGTGTAACTGTGTAACTGTGTAACTGTGTAACTGTGTAACTGTGTAACTGTGTAACTGTGTAACTGTGTAACTGTGTAACTGTGTAACTGTGTAACTGTGTAACTGTGTAACTGTGTAACTGTGTAACTGTGTAACTGTGTAACTTTGTAACTGTGTAACTGTGTAACTGTGTAACTGTGTAACTGTGTAACTGTGTAACTGTGTAACTGTGTAACTGTGTAACTGTGTAACTGTGTAACTGTGTAACTGTGTAACTGTGTAACTGTGTAACTGTGTAACTGTGTAACTGTGTAACTGTGTAACTGTGTAACTGTGTAACTGTGTAACTGTGTAACTGTGTAACTGTAACTGTGTAACTGTGTAACTGTGTAACTGTGTAACTGTGTAACTGTGTAACTGTGTAACTGTGTAACTGTGTAACTGTGTAACTGTGTAACTGTGTAACTGTGTAACTGTGTAACTGTGTAACTGTGTAACTGTGTAACTGTGTAACTGTGTAACTGTGTAACTGTGTAACTGTGTAACTGTGTAACTGTAACTGTGTAACTGTGTAACTGTGTAACTGTGTAACTGTGTAACTGTGTAACTGTGTAACTGTGTAACTGTGTGTAACTGTGTAACTGTGTAACTGTGTAACTGTGTAACTGTGTAACTGTGTAACTGTGTAACTGTGTAACTGTGTAACTGTGTAACTGTGTAACTGTGTAACTGTGTAACTGTGTAACTGTGTAACTGTGTAACTGTGTAACTGTGTAACTGTGTAACTGTGTAACTGTGTAACTGTGTAACTGTGTAACTGTGTAACTGTGTAAATGTGTAAATGTGTAACTGTGTAAATGTGTAAATGTGTAAATGTGTAAACTGTGTAACTGTGTACTGTGTAAACTGTGTAACTGTGTAACTGTGTACTGTGTAACTGTGTTGTAACTGTGTAACTGTGTACCTGTGTAACTGTGTACTGTGTAACTGTGTAACTGTGTAACGTGTGTAACTGTGTACTGTGTAACTGTGTAACTGTGTTAACTTGTACTGTGTAACTGTGTAACTGTAACTGTAACTGTGTAACTGTTGTAACTGTGTAACTGTGTACTGTGTAACTGTTGTAACTGTGTAACTGTGTAACATGTGTAAATGTGTAAAATGTGTAATGTGTAAATGTGTAAATGTTGTAAATGTGTAAATGTGTAAATGTGTAAAATGTGTAAATGTGTAAATGTGTAGGTGTGTAGGTGTGTAGATGTGTAAATGTGTAGATGTGTAAATGTGTAAATGTGTAAATGTGTAAATGTGTAAATGTGTAAATGTGTAAATGTGTAAATGTGTAAATGTGTAAATGTGTAAATGTCTTTTTTGGGTGGATAACGTTAATGACATTGACTGTATCTATTCATATGCCCCCTCCCCCCTCCCTCCATACTTTTAAATAGTCCCCATATATCTATTTACTGATACGGAGGCTATCTTGAATAGCAGATATTATGGATGTATGCCAATGAGATGCAACTGAGACAACGGGCATTGTATCGACCCTATAGCCTCACTTGTATTATTCTTAAAATAAAAGAATATCTTATTGCGAGCTCATCTGTGATAACAGCTATTCTATGGCTTTAAATAAGACATTATGGAATGCCGAGGGGCCATTATGGAAGTTTAGTATATTCTCCAAAGTCCAAAGAAATGATTGGTTTTCCTTGTAAAATGATTACAATGGTTTGATATCCCACAGCAAGCTTTCCTGAAATATTGATAAATGATTAAAAGCCAGGTACCTCATCACCCTGCCTATATTTCATAGTTCACGTCGTTAATTTTCAATCAGACCTTTCTACTCATTGATACGTCGGCCATTTTTAATTATGGGATGCTGAGGGCCCGGGGTGAACACGTAAAGCTTGGCGGGGATGCGTTTACAAATGATTCATGTGAAGTCTTGGTATTTCGCATATTGTTCCAACTACCAACAAATTCGATTGCTTTTTAGATGAGCTTCTCATTGAAGCAGCTGTGCATTCGTTTGCCACGTCCATCGCATCATTTCCCGTTTTTCCAACCTTTGATATGAGCAAGTTATATAGCAAAACTCGACCAACACCAATTGAGAGTAAGAGCAAACTTGTCAGAGCAATCAATTTAGAGGGTGATAGGTTAATTGGAAAATGGCATCCCTCTAGCTTCGCAAAGACAAGAAAGTTTACAGACGTTTGTATGGTGGGGGAAGGGGGGGGGGGGGGGGGCGCAAACTCTTGGCCTGTTTCCAATCAGACTAACTTTCATATGCTTTTTCAGCACTATTGATGGATTTTTGCTAACTTTGTCCATGGTAGCCTGTAACCAACTTAGTTTGGTTGGATTCGTTAATACAATAATTTAGATCAAGGTAAATGATTTACATTCGTTTGAACGAAGTTAATTAGAATGTAATGGATCTTATCTGAAGAGATTGACACGTGATCTAAAGTGGGAAGATATTATGCCCTATAAAGGTAAGGATAAAAGGGTAAAATAATATCACCTCCGGTGGGACTCGAACCTGCTCGGAACTCGGAACTGCTTGAAGATGTCCAATAAATCCAATGCATAAATCAAAGTAATAAGGCAAACGACTGTAAAGCCAGTTGCAATTTATCAGTGTGCAATTATCATGAGGCGACGGGGATGGTCAGGCTTAAGTTCTCTTCTGAGACAAGCTTTTTTCATTTCAAAAAAAAAATGTATCTATAACTTGAAATAATTTCTGCTGAAAGATTCAGCTTAAGTATTCATACTCTTATTACACTTTCATTCCTTTTTTTCTTATGTTCCTTGGTCGTCGTCGTCTTAACTTCGAATATAAAAAATATTTTCACTTGTGCCTAACACGCACAAGGTCCTGGGTTCGAGCCCCAGCGGAAACAGCAGATTTTTGCATTTTGCTTGAGAATCAAATAACAAACACAGACATTGGAATTAAGCGATGCCTTTACTATATCGATAATAATGCTTTGCCTCCATACATGTCCAAAATAGACGATCTGATACGGACGGTAAAAGTATTTTACCGACGGTACAGATGGTGAAGTTAATTTATATGCAAAATTCACGAATTAATTATCAAACTCATTAAAATCAAACACACCCGTTGATAAGTAGAATTGGTCACCCTTTGGTAAAGCGTGCGTCTTCATAATAATAGAATTGGTCACCCTTTGGTAAACATGAATATTTATCAGATGCAATCACCGAACACATCCCACTTTGGTTTACCGATGGTACCGATGGTACCGATGGTACTAATTCTTTGCTAATATTATGTCATAATAACTTTGGTCGAATTCCCTACTAATTCATGAGCATCCTGAGCGACAATAAGTATAAGACGGATCTATCCATCGATCCCGTGTACTTCGATTTCATCTACGTAAGTTTGAAAAGTAAATAATCATTGGAAAATAATCGACTCTTATGTGATGCATCTTTTTAAACTTGCTAAGACGGATCTATCCATCGATCTCATGTACTTCGATTTCATCTACGTAAGTTTGAAAAGTAAATAATCATTGGAAAATAATCGACTCTTATGTGATGCATCGTTTTGAACTTGCTAAGACGGATCTATCCATCGATCTCATGTACTTCGATTTCATCTACGTATAAATTCAATAAAGTAAAATTCAACTATGATTAATGAAATCCATATATAATATACATATATTTTTAACATTAACAGTTTTTCTTTGCATAACTAATAGTAACATCTTTGCAAAAGGGTGTATAGTCACTTTTTTATTTTCAATTATTAAATTTTAAACTATATCCTTATCTATTATGAATATCAGTAGGATATCATATATTCCCTATTTTAAACTTAGGGAAATATGGATATGGAATTGTACCCCCAAACTATTTTGCCAAAAATTAAAAATGACCATCCCCCCCTCCCCCCCAATCATATCCAGTCTGTTTTGAAAAACGTGTACCCCTATCTAAAAACCGCCCATGCCCTCCTGATGATAATTAAAGAACAGATTGATAGATTACAGAATAGAGCTTGCAAGTTTGGGTGTATTGACCATGTCACTCCCATTGAGCAGATCATCTGACTTGATCAATACACCCAAACTTACACTCAAGGACCTTTTACCTCCAAAGAAAACATGCAATCTCAGAAAGAGAAATCATGAATTTTTACTACCTAAAGTTAAACCGTAACATTTATGAATTGTTTTGTAAATAGGTGTCTTTTCAAATAGGTGCATGCAATTATTCTTTGAGAATATAGTTTTCTGTTTTGTAAAAATTCTGCCTTGTGCACTTTATAACATTCATGCTGCTTCAAGATCTTGATGTTCGTATACAATAAATAACAGGTAATAATAGGTGGGAATTTTAGTGTACCAGACCCTATAATAATAATAATATAATCAATTAAAATAAAACTATATCCATCTATTCATGCCAGTAAGTATTGATAGTAAAGATTGAACTACAAGACTTTGTGAATGAGAATGGCATTTTGAGGATATATTTTTGTAACATGTCGTTGTATCCTTTCTACTCTTGATTGATATCACCAATAAAGCATGGTTCCCATATTTTTGATGCATATTCAAAGTGACCAACATCAAGAATGAGTTATAGCATTCACCTCAAAAATACACTCTGAATGTAGTAAGTGTTTTCTTTTAAACCTATAATTCTATTATCACAAGTTGTTTACTTCAGCACCTTTATGTTTCTACTGTAGTTAACTTGTTGAAGCCCCAGACACACAAATCTTAATAGTCTTGTGAGAAGCATGGGTGCCGTATCGGTGAGAGCACTCGCCTCTCACCGATGAGACCTGGGTTTGAGTCCAGCTGGTCTCAGTGTCGTATGTGAGTAGAGTTGTTTGTTGGTTCTCTCATGTGCTTTGAGGGTTTTCTGGGTTCTCCGGCTTTCCTCCCTCAGCAAAAATCAACTCCTAAATTCCAGTTGGAATTACAGTGCATGATTAGCTACTCTGTAGAAATACCACTGCTAGATCCCATTTATTTTATTTATTTAATAATTAATATACAGTAGTGACAACTAAAGTAACACAGTAATTTTTATTACTCTATGAATATGGCCCTGTAGTTCACTGTGCAATGAACTAAGCAAATAAATTGTCTCAGAATCTCTTATCATTTCATTGATTAGTAAGGCCCATGTGGGTATTACAGAAGGTAAATGGATAGTGGGTTACATAAAGACCCATCTACATTTTTTTCAAATTTTGATATGAGCGATTTAGCAAAATTCTATTAAAATGTTGGAAAAAGCACCTCAAATTTAGCACATTTGCCAAGTTTGAGGGTAGTTTTTTATGTTATATTAATACAAGAAAACTTGTAATGATAAAACAATTAACAAGTGAAATAATATAAATCCCCGATAAGATGCGATTGAAAAACTATGAGCATCTGTTATGTGCTTAAGCAAATAAGAACTTTTTACTAGGACTAAATTTTTTCTTTTAATTAATTCTTTCCTAAGACTTATTACCAACAGGCCCTTATGTATTAATGTCACATAGTATTTCTTTAACATGCTTGTCATAACTGTTATTTGACTGTAATGTTATTCCAATAAGCTCCTTACATTGTGGTATCTGTTCAATACAGTTGTTGTAATCATCATTGTCACCCTTCTTTCTAAAGATAACCTCTTTACAATTTGATGTATTAAATTTGTCCAGTTAAGATACTCTTTAACGTAAACATGAGAGTTGTCAAAAATATTGCAATTGTGATGCCTTACAGGTGATACAATAGTTGTGTCATAAGCACATTTTATAATAACTGATTTGTTGATGCATGTGTTATCACTAATTTTCAAATCATTTATATACAATAAATAAGTTGAACAGGTAAGGCCCAGACACTTCCTTGGGTGGTAGCCCTATTAACCCACTTCCAGTCAGCTATATTCCCTTTTGAAATAACCTGTGTTGACGGCCAGAAATTCAACTGTGATACCAATTTCATATGTAATTAATTAGTAAGGGTCTATATTGATCAAAAGTACAATAGCTATCAAGATGTCATACTATTGATAATTTACTTTTTTGTAATATGATTTACTCTCACTCCCAATATTCTGGGGTTTTTTTCATGATTGATAAACAATTCCAAGACTTTTATTAGTGCCGAGCATTTAAACTAAAAAGTATACCCGGGAAGTATAGCAATCAGGCAACTTTCCAAAGCCATCATTATCTGCCCAAGTTATCTGGTAAATTGCTTAATCTGTTTAACAAAAGCTTAAAATATTATTTATTAACCTTTCATAAAATTATAAAAGTCCGTTTCCAGAGTAAAAGTAGGTCGTAAATTACCACATTATTTCGTTGACCTATTATTCTTTATAGTTTCGCTGTAATTCAAATTTCCTTCAATCAAATTCTAATCTCACGAAACGAAGCAAACATTAATTTAGTCTAAGTACTCACACTCAGAATAAAATCTTATTCGATATTTCGTTCGCTAGAAAATATTATAAGCGATTAGTACATATAACACTCATTGCTCTATGAGTGCGTATGTACTGACCTCATATTTTCGAGAAGACGAGATCAACTTCAGTCCAAAAAGTCATACATTGTATAACAAAATTAAATTCCTTTTTCATAACTTGATCTGTCAAAATAGGTTAGACATTCAGGTATTTACCCACATGAAAAAATTACGGTCAAAATACGCACTGATTGGCCTCCAGATAAGTAAAAACTTTCATATTTCAGCAGTACTCCGATATTTATAGCATCCGCCATTTTCTTTTCCAAAATTTACACGCTCATCTTTACCACAGCAAAACCAATTCTATATTTCACCAAATGTACCATCGGTACCATCGGTATTACATTTGGTGAGGGGACCTATGCTAAGTCCGTACCGCAGGAATACCAATTCTATATTTCACCAAGTGTACCATCGGTACCATCGGTATTACAATGGTAAAGGGGACCTATACCAAGTCCGCTGCGTTTTTTTTGAAGTACTTAAACTTCAAGTACTACTTAATTCATTTAAAAACGTTACGTAACAACCAAATTTGTTAATTATATGCGCATTTCTTGCATATAAATTACTTTCACCATCTGTACCGTCGGTAAAATACTTTAACCGTCCGTATTAGATCATCTATTTTGGACAACCCTCGTCCACAAGCTTTACATGTAAACCTGATGCACCGAGTAGCTGTCAACCAGTCACACCAAAGTTGTTTTTCAAGTCTCCCTGAGAGAAATATATTGATAACCTAAAAGAAAACTTGCGAGATGCTAAAGAAAGGGAACGAAGAGTCTCCGAGTGGCTGCAAGAACGCTCTGAAAAGAATAAACAAAGTCAAATTCAACGTGAGGGACCGATGTGTAGCAATTGTCACCGCAGGGAAGGACATAATCGCCTGAATTGCCCATACCAGAAGTGTGATACTTTCTTTCATTGTAGAGAACTGACTAAACACCCTGAAGTAAAATCAGAAGTAAAAGAGGTAGAGCGACAGCAGCGAGACCTGGTCAAAGAGATTTCATCCATTGAAAATGATTTGAAAGTAAAACAGGCAGCTTCTGCTTCGATCAAAGAACGGTATATTTACAAAGTCAGGACTTGTCTCATTGAGAGCGATCCTACCAAATACTTAAACGTCGGTGCCGATGGAACACAGGTGGAGAATTGGCTTCAGTTGAACAAAGATTCCAAAAAAACTTGAAAACATTTTTAAAGGCAAAATTCCACCTCCTGGGTTTGATATACAAAAGGCGCTGAATGAAACTGACCCAACTTTGAATCAGTCTGTCCTTCAAAGCGGGAAAACAAGCGTACGAAATCCATATCGAAGGCTTGGGGAGGATCGAGGTGTTAACTGGCCGACTGCTACTAGTACAAGTACTAATACTACTGCGGGATCTGATGATTACCAGCTGGCCCTTGGGATTCAAAGAAGTTTAAATGAATGAACTTTTTGGCATATGCTGATGTTGACTATGTTATATGCTGTTGACTGATGATGACTGTAAAATTATACTTACTTTAAATGTTATGTTGGTCATAATGAGTTAATACCGTTGACTTTCACTATGGTATATACATACCGAATTCTAGTTGAATTATTTACTATGTCATGATATTTTCACGAATTGTTTTGCAAGAAATCTACTATACTGCGACGAACAAAATGCCGCGTCGCGCCATAGTTAATTACAAGCCAAAGTGGCCAAGGGTAATTTTGTCCTTTTTAGGGATATTTTGAATTCACCAGCATGCCTGTGACTTAGTTATTGTTAAGTTTTTCTCAAACATTGCGTCAAGAAAGTTGTCATGTAAATAAAATGCAATGATAAAAAACTACGTGCATTTAATCTCCATTCACACATGTTCACACGCATATTTCGAGCAAAGAGTCGATGAGATAAGAAATAAAATGAAAAATGTAATAAAGTACAATTCAAAGTCATTTATTTGCTATTATCTATTAATCAAAATAAGAATATATTTTGATAACAAAGCTCTCACAAGTTTAGAAATCACAGGAAAGCTGAGTGAATGAATTCGTACATGAGACGGGAAATTGGTTTGCATCTTATAGTTCACATCGCGATGTAGCCAGTGTATCTATAAAAATTAACACAGTCATTTACACTTACGTATTCTAGTGATTCGTAAATCCCTTCATGAACATTTCGACAAAAATTTGCTTTTATATCGTCCCTTTTAGCTATACATTTCAATTTATTAAAAAGAAGTTCGCACGGGTTCAGCTCTGGAGAGTAAACTGGTAAATAAACAACATCTACACCTCTTTCTAAAAGCCACTGCGATAACGCATAACCTCCAGCAGAGTGGTGAATGGCACAGTTATCAAGGATTATGATGTCCCCGTATTGTAAAATACTTTGTCCGTTCCTCATTGAACTCTGGCCTACTTCTCCCCAAAAATTAAGAAACGACGCAGTGTCACTTGTACCGTCCTCAGTATTAGCATACAATACTCCTTCGATTCCCATTAGCAAGTTTAAAGTTACGTTTGGAGAGCTCAGATATCGTCCTACTTCCACACAAGAGATATTCACTAAGGAAAGGCCGTAGTTTGGTCTACTGGTATCCGGGAGTCTAAATCCAGCTTCATCAAAGCACTTTATTCTGTGTGGGTTAATTGTGTTCATGAAGTTCAAAAAATCTTGACAGTAATCTACATTTTCTGGAGTAAATTTTTCAGCTTTTGCTCGGGACAGTCTTTTCCATGTCCAAGTTTCCCAATTATTTAAGCGACTTTGAACTGCTCTTGCGACAGCAGACTTGGAAGTTCCGGTTGGTATATTGCAATGTGTATTGACAGCATCGTAGATTTTAGCATAGGGGAAAGATGGTCTAGCTGTCTTTAAAGCTTAAATGAAATCAAGATCTTGTTGTTGTAGCCGAGGGGGATTGTTGCCACCTTTCCGCTGATGAGTAATATCACCTTGTTCGCAACATTGTTTCCATAGCTTTTGAACGACCATTCGACTCAAATTGAAGTGTTTAGCAACTTCTGTAAATGATTCTTGAAAATATCCCGTAATTACATCTCCACCTCTTTTAACAATATGATCAATGATACTAGTTCGAAGTTCCATACCTAGCGCTTTTCCCGAAGCATAACTGCGGCCACTCTTCGATTTAATCATGTTTTACGATTAGAAATGAACTGTTGTAGAAGTTAAAATTCTCTGGTTCAAATAAAAAAACGGCGGCAATTGAGCAGGAACGATATCACGTGATGTGAAATTTGTGTCCACGTGGTAAGTAAAAAAGCTATAACGTGACAGATTCCGGTAAGTGACAGAGCGACTAAAAAAAGACTGGGTGCCGCGGTCTACTGATTTTAATAGTACGTCTATCTAGTAGTTTTCATCTCCTCCGGCCCCTCCCCCCAGCGCTGGTTCTGTGTACCAAAACATGACTGTGTATGCTCTATACTCCACATTACATTGTGCCTTTAAACTCTTTTATCATTCACGTTAGCACACACCAAACTACATTGTCTTGTAGCCATAGCTCCAAAGTCGTTGTTTTTTATTATTTGGGGGCAGCACCTAATGTACCGGCTGAGAAATTAAGGATTTTCTTGGGGAAATCCTTGCTAATTCAGCAAAAGGCTCTTATAAGCAAATGTATGTGAACGGAACAGGAACTTTGCCAATTCCTTTGGCAACGTCATTTCGTTTGGAAAACCGAATGTTCTTGACCGTATTCGATTGGGGAATCATGTTCAACAGCAAATGTCCAGCTAAAATACGTCTATCTAGTACTTTTCACCTCACCCGGCCCCTCCACCCAGCGCTGGTTCTGTGTACCAAAACATGGCTGTGGATGCTCTATACTCCACATTACATTGTGCATTTAAACTCTTCGATCCTTCACGTTAGCACACACCAATCTACATTGTCTTGTAGCCAGAGCTCCAAAGTCGTTGCTTTTTTTGATTTGGGGGCTGCAGTTAATGTACCGGCGGAGAATTTAAGGATTTTCTTGGGGGAGTCCTTGCTAATTCAGCAAAATGCTCTTATAAGCAAATGTATGTGAACACAACAGGAACTTTGCCAATACCTTTGGCAACGTCATTGCGTTTGGAAAACCGAATTTTCTTGACCGTTATCGATAGGGGAATCATGTTCAACAGCAAATTTCCAGCTAAAATGCGTCTATCTAGTAGTTTTCACCTCCCCCGGCCACTTCCCCCAGCGCTGTTTCTGTGTACCAAAACATGGCTGTGGATGCTCTATACTCCACATTACATTGTGCCTTTAAACTCTTCCATCCTTCACGTTAGCACACACCAAACTACATTGTCTTGTAGCCAGACCTCCAAAGTCGTTGCTTTTTTTGATTTGGGGGCTGCAGTTAATGTACAGGCGGAGAATTTAAGGATTTTCTTGGTGGAGTCCTTGCTAATTCAGCAAAAGGCTCTTATACGCAAATGTATGTGAAGGGAACAGGAACTCTGCCAATTCCTTTGGCAACGTCATTTCGTTTGGAAAACCAAATGTTCTTGACCGTATTCGATTGGGGAATCATGTTCAACAGCAAATTTCCAGTTAAAATACTGTTACAGCCCAATACGTTAGGAAAGGAGGACGAGTGGTACGAAGCCCCAAGAGACTAGGATATTAGTAGCCTCCCTGGGTGAGGAATAAATTGTAACCCCTTAAGGAATAGAATTTCGTGCTGACATGTTTGTAATGAAGTCAACGTCTCAAGTAAAGTTGTTGAGTTGTAAAAGACGTTTTCTGCCGTCAGTTCCACAACATTTGGTCTTTCGAGCCGGATTTTGCATCGTAACACTAAAAGGAAGTAATTTGTAAAGCGATTGAAAGCTGTGGGTTGACTAAAGTTCGAATTCCAAGGTCAACATTCATCAGTCGTCATACATGTTCGCCGCCATGATGGCCGATCAAGAAGAAGATTATTTTAGTCGCATGTCTTTTGAAAAACTCCGTGCCATTTTGCAATCAAAGGGTTTGTCGACGAGTGGAAAGAAGAAAACTTTAATCCAAAGGTTAGAAACACATGAATTTTCTCTGAAATCGTATCAACACAAAACACTCGACAACAATGATGCAGAATCTTTGCCGACACATAAAGAAAATAAACAAAGCGCCGCTCTAACGAAAGTTGAGCCACATTTAGAAGAATTCGAGCAACTTAAACGTAAATTGAAGATATTGCAAGGAGATGTCGAATCTCTAACCCTTGCTGTCACCGAATTAAGTAAAAGTTCAACAAATAAGATCAAAATGCAAATGAGATTGCAAAGATTGAATGAGTGTCGTATTTCATGTCTCGATTTAAGAGAGCAGTTCGTATCCCTCACTGCTGAAGATGATGTTGAACTTCGTAATTGCAACGAAATTTTGAATGTAATAGACAGAGCTATCGATATCGCTCAAGAGTATATCGAAACAGCAATTTGTAAATCAGCTGAAAGAGTATCGTCTAAAGAAACCCGCCAAAACCTAAAATTACCCAAATTAGAATTACCTACGTACGGTAGTGATTTGTTGAAATTCCAGAACTTCTGGGATCAGTTTGAAGCCGCTGTACGTAACAACGACGACTTACCGTACATACAGAAATTCACTTATCTACGCTCAGTACTGAAAGCTAATGCATTGCAAACCGTTGATGGATTCGAAGTCACTGGAGCGAATTATGCGCCCGCAGTAGAAGCATTAAAGCACAGGTATGGTAGAAAACGAATTGTAATTTCATCGCTTATAAAGTCAGCTATCAACTTGGAATCAACGAGGAGTATGTCTGCACGCGCCTTACGTGACCTGCATGACACATTAAAGAACAGGACTAGGGCCCTAGAGGCTCTAGGTGAACAACCAATGGCACATGTTTGTATCTTGCTACCAATGTTTGAGTGTAAACTTCCGCATCAGCTTCTAGAAAAATGGGAGTTAGAGCTCGCAGATATTAAAGATGAAGAGATTGATCTCGAATTATTCTTCAAGTTCCTAAACCGACAACTTGTCTCAAAGGAAGCTGGTGAAAGAAACCAGCAAGCAACTTCTACTTCAGGTACCCACGGTCAAGGTAAAGTTAAAGTTGAACGAAAACCTGCTGCAAACGTCAAACAAGACAGATTAACCACAGCATCTACCCTGTTTAGTGACGCAACCAGTGTAACACCTTGCTGTGTATTCTGCAAATTTAATCATGAGTCAGGGGACTGTCCAGAGTTTAAGAAAAAATCGGTCGAGGAAAGATGGAAGCTAGTCAAGTCAAACAAGCTGTGCTATAACTGTTTGAAGCCTTCTCATGCTAAACATTTCTCCAAGGTGTGTCGTCAGCCTAAATGTTCTGTTGCTGATTGTGGTCGACGTCATCATAACTTACTTCACGAGCAACGTAGTTCAACACAGACACATTAAATGGATTTGCTACAACTGACTTCAAGAAGCCAACAGAAACTTTGTTACCTACAGCGATTGCCAAGTTGTATGCAAATGATCAAAGTATAGTAGCACGTGTACTCCTAGATTCTGGAAGTCAGCGATCATACGTTCGTAAGACCATTGCAGAAGCAGTCGGCCTTAAAGGTCCAACAGAGTCCGTAAGTGTCACAACGTTGGGTGGTGAGACAAGTGAAGCAAAGATACTACAACGAGTAAAGTTTTCTCTCTCTGCGGTCAACGGAAATTCGTCGGAAGCTGTTACGATGGAGGCTCTTACGATCCCAAAGATCTGCAATCCACTGGGTCCCGTAAACTTGAATCTTCATGAGAACGTTCATCTGAAAAACTTGAACTTTGCAGATTCTTATCCACGTGATTCTGTGGAGATAGATGTGCTGATTGGTGCCGACTTCTACTATAGCTTTGTAACTGGAAATTGTGAAAGAGGAAATTCACTAAACTCGCCAACAGCTGTGGAGTCAGTTTTCGGTTGAGTGCTTACAGGCCTAATAGAGGGGACACGCAAGAATACTACTTCTATGATAGCAGTCTTAGAGAACACTGAAATTACTCAGACTTTGAAAAGATTCTGGGAGCTGGAAGCAATTGGAATTTCTAAGGAGGAGAATGCCGTTCGTTCCAAGGAAGAAGAATGTGCAGTTGAAGACTTTAATTGCGAATTAAAGTTTGATGGATCCAACTACGAAGTGCGGCTACCATGGAAACCGAGCCATGCAAATCTGACTGACAACTACAAACAAGCTCTGCAGCGATTGGAAGGAGTTGAAAGAAGACTGAAACGTGACCCAGTAAAGGCAAAGGCTTACATTGATGCGATCGACCAATATACGGAGAAAGGATTCGCAGAGGAAGTTCCCGTCGAAGAGAAACAGTCCACGAACGTTAGATACTTACCGCATCACGCTGTATTTCGTAATGATAAAACAACAACCAAATGTAGAATCGTGTTCGACGCCTCGGCGAAGGACGAACAAGGCGTATCTCTGAACGACTGCATACTTCCTGGTCCTGCCTTACAACCAAATCTAGCATCAGTTCTTACCCGCTTTCGTACTCACAAGATTGGTCTGCTCGCAGATGTAGAAAAGATGTTCCTGCAGATCAAACTTGCAAAACCAGATCAAGACGTGCATCGTTACTTGTGGAGAGAGCTTAACTCCGATGAATTACCACGTGTCTATAGAATGAATAGACTTACGTTCGGCGTGAACTGTAGTCCGTTCCTTGCTATCGCAACAATTCATGCGCACGTTACGGGCTATCTCGAAACTGTTCCAAGAGCTGCCAAG
Source organism: Actinia tenebrosa (assembly GCF_029948245.1). Classification (NCBI taxonomy): domain Eukaryota; kingdom Metazoa; phylum Cnidaria; class Anthozoa; order Actiniaria; family Actiniidae; genus Actinia; species Actinia tenebrosa. The sequence continues at coordinate 97,769 of NW_028292594.1, read as the reverse complement.
GAACTTTTAGAAAACATGTACGTAGATGATTGCTTGACAGGTGCAGAAACAGATGATGCTGCACTAACATTGACTCAAGAACTATATGAAATCATGAAGAGTGGTGGTTTTAATCTCACAAAGTGGGCAAGCAATTCTCAACAAGTGATGGACAACATTCAGCCTGAACACAGAGCACCGTTGCCAATGGTAGACCTTACATCAGAAGAGTCCCTCAAAGCACTTGGCGTGTCATGGGACTTAAAGTCAGATTGCTTCAGATTCATTCCCCCAAAGGAAGTAGCCACATCTCGCACCTCCGCTACGAAAAGAACTTTGCTTAGCCATGCTTCAAGGATTTTCGATCCTCTTAGATTGATATCACCGTTCACAGTGAGAGTTAAGAACCTCTTCCAGGAACTGTGGAGAAAAGGATTAGAATGGGATGAATCTCTAGACTCAGACACTGAAAGCCAGTGGTCCTCATGGAAAACCGAGCTACAGCAAGTTACGAACATCGCCATACCTCGATGTTTCGGCGAAGGCCTTAACTCGAGATCAACTGTTGAATTGCATGGATTTGGGGATGCTTCCCCAAAGGCATATGGAGCTGCTGTGTACATGGTAGTAAAGGATGAGTCTGAGCAGGCAACAGCACATCTTGTTATGTCAAGGACAAGAGTCGCACCTATTAAAACAGTTTCACTACCAAGACTTGAACTCTTAGCTGCAGTAGTTAACGCTAGACTGTTGAAGTTTGTTGTAGAATCACTTGATGTGAAGACCAACCGTGTTGTATGTTGGACTGATAGCATGGTAACACTACATTGGATAAGAGGACCGAGTTCTAGCTGGAAGCCTTTTGTTGCCAATCGTGTCTTAGAGATACAGTCAACATGGGACCCCGAGAACTGGAAGTACTGTCCCAGTAAGGAGAACCCAGCAGACTTGTTGACACGTGGTTTATCGTGCGGCGACCTTGAATCTAGTGAACTGTGGTGCAACGGGCCCAAGTGGTTAACCTCGCCTGTAGAGGAGCATCCAGCTCAGAGTTTTTCCAAAGAGGAACCCGATGACTGCAAGAAAGAGAGAAGAGCGATACATTCGTGTACATCTGTCCTAACCAAACCTGTACTGATAGTGGATCCAAACCTTTATAGTACGTGGTTGAAGTTGATTCGTGTTACAGCCTACGTTCTTAAGGCTGTAAGATTGTTCAAAGCAAAAACTGTTTCTACTGTGACTGAACTGTCTAGCGAGGAGTTGAAACAAGCAGATATGTATTGCTATAGAACTGTTCAAAGGGAAGTGTATTCAGAAGACTACAAGACACTAAAAGAAGGCAAACAGCTGACAAGTAGCAGCCGTCTCCTTCGACTTGACCCATACTACGACGAAAAGAATCAAGTCTTACGAGTAGGAAGACGACTGCAGTTTGCGGACCTTCCTGAAGAGAACAAGCATCAGATTATCTTACCTCATGGACATATCGTTGTACAAAGACTAGTAAGAGATTTACACGTCCAGCTGTTGCATGCTGGGCCCGAGACTGTTCTGTCGACTTTACGAAACAAAGTTTGGATCACTCAAGGGAGAAGAGAGGTGAAAGGTATCATTAGAAAGTGTGTTGCTTGTCAGAAACTTAGAGTGGGACCTTGTGGAGAGAAGATGGGGCCACTACCCAAAGAGAGAGTTCAATGCTCGCCCTCGTTCACAAATGTCGGCATTGACTTCGCAGGCCCATTGTATGTGAAGGAAGGTACAAGCACCAAGAAAACCTACGTGTGCGTGTTTACATGTGCGTCTTCGCGTATGGTCCATTTGGAATTGACGAACAGTCTCACAACAGACGAGTTTCTACAAGCGCTGAGCCGTATGACAAGCCGACGAGGTTTATGCAGTACGATATGGTCGGATAATGCAAAGACATTTAAGGCTGCAAGTAAGGAGATCCAAAAGTTCTATGGTAATCCTGCAAAGAAGAGTAACGCTACGTGAAGCAAGCTCGACCAAGACCGTATTCAGTCAGAATTGTCGTCCAAAGGAATAACATGGAAATATATCACTGAACGTTCGCCATGGAGAGGTGGTTGGTGGGAAAGGATGTGCAGAGCTGTGAAGGAGCCACTTCGCAAGGTTTTGGGTAAAGCACTTATTAGCTTCAGTGAACTTAACACCCTGCTTATAAAAGTAGAGGCAGTTATCAATTCCAGGCCATTGACAGCAGTAAGTGATGACCATAGAGATCTATCGCCAATCACTCCCGCTCATCTAACCATTGGAAGAGCACTTGAAAGTTTGCCAAGCCCTACGAAAGACGACCTCGAGAGTTCAACAAAAGGAACAGTCACAAGATATTTGTACTTACAGAGATTGCTTAATCATTACTGGAAGCGTTGGGAGAAGGAGTATCTGCATAATTTAACGACAAGAGTCAAGTGGAAGACTACAGAGACCCCGTGCAAGTGGGAGACATAGTACTAGTCTCTGAAGATAACGTTAGTCGTCTAAAGTAGCCATTAGGAAGAGTGGAAAAAGTACATCCCGGACGACATGGTCTCGTTAGAACTGCGACAGTGCGAACAGAGAAGAACATTATACACAGACCAGTACAGCGTTTACACAAGCTAGAAGTTGATTCAAGTCTTCAACAGGAGTACAAGGAAAGGGACTTTTCCCCGAATGGTGGGGAAACGGCTTGTGAACAATCTCGTAATTCAAGTGAGGGTGAATCTGATATTGTCCCCCAAAGTGGACAAGGTGTGGAAGATGTTACAGCCCAATACGTTACGAAAGGAGGACGAGTGGTACGAAGCCCCAAGAGACTAGGATATTAGTACCCTCCCCGAGTGGGGAATAAATTGTAACCCCTTAAGGAATCGAATTTCGTGCTGACATGTTTGTAATGAAGTCAACGTCTCAAGTAAAGTTGTTGAGTTGTAAAAGGCGTTTTCTGTCGTCAGTTCCACAACAAATACGTCTATCTAGTAGTTTTCACCTCCCCCACACCAAACTACATAGTCCTGTAACCAGAGCTCCAAAGTCGTTGCTTTTTTTGATTTGGGGGCTGCAGCTAATGTACCGGCTGAGAAATTAAGGAATTTCTTGGGGGAGTCCTTGCTAATTCAGCAAAATGCTCTTAAAAGCAAATGTATGTGAACACAACAGAAACTTTGGCAATTCCTTTGGCAACGTCATTTCGTTTGGAATACCAAATTTTCTTGACCGTATTCGATAGGGGAATCATGTTCAACAACAAATTTCCAGCTAAAATACGTCTATCTAGTAGTTTTCGCCTCCCCCGGCCCCTCCACCCAGCGCTGGCTCTGTGTACCAAACAATGGCTGTGGATGCTCTATACTCCACATTACGTTGTGCCTTTCAACTCTTCCATCATTCACGTTAGCACACACCAAACTACATAGTCTTGTAGCCAGAGCTCCAAAGTCGTTGCTTTTTTTGATTTGGGGCCTGCAGCTAATGTACCGGCTGAGAAATTAAGGATTTTCTTGGTGGAGTCCTTGCTAATTCAGCAAAATGCTCTTATAAGCAAATGTATGTGAACGGAACAGGAACTTTGCCAATTCCTTTGGCAACGTCATTTCGTTTGGAAAATCGAATTTTCTTGACCGTATTCGATAGGGGAATCATGTTCAACAACAAATTTCCAGCTAAAATACGTCTATCTAGTAGTTTTCACTTCCCCCGGCCCCTCCCCCCAGCGCTGGTTCTGTGTACCAAACAATGGCTGTTGATGCTCTATACTCCACATTACATTGTGCCTTTAAACTCTTCCATCATTCACGTTAGCACACACCAAACTACATAGTCTTGTAGCCAGAGCTCCAAAGTCGTTGCTTTTTTTAATTTGGGGGCTGCAGCTAATGTACCGGCTGAGAAATGAAGGATTTTCTTGGGGGAGTCCTTTCTAAGTCAGCAAAATGTTCTTATAAGCAAATGTATGTGAACGGAACAGGAACTTTGCCAATTCCTTTGGCAACGTCATTTCGTTTGGAAAACCGAATTTTCTTGACCGTTATCGATAGGGGAATCATGTTCAACAGCAAATTTCCAGCTAAAATACGTCTATCTAGTAGTTATCACCTCCCCCGGCCCCTCCCCCCAGCGCTGAGCAGCAGTAAGGGGGACTCGCGGAAGGGGTAACGGGAGGCCCGGGTATTACCCCCGCCAAGTACCATGCGAGTCCCGCGGGTAATACCCACGCGATGATTCCATTACTGCTGCTGTGTTTGCGAAATCTATGATATATATGCATGAATTTAAAGAGTTTGCTTATGACTTCTGCGTAAAGTGTTTGAGAACTAAGTTTGTTACCCCACCGCCAAGAAAGCTTGTTTGTTGTGGTAAGAAAATGCAAATAGAAGATGACACGTCAGCACAGTGTTACGAGTGTGGTAAAAACATTCGTAATGCCGTACCAAATGCTACCAGAGAGCAATATTACGCCAATGGATGCCGTAAAAAAACACCTTATAAGAGAATAAAATACTTTAGGGACTGGATGAGTCATATCCAAGGTTATCGACCGGTATATTTAGACAACGAAGTAAGGAAGAAAATCATAGACCATTTAGAAGAGCCAACCCCGCAAAGTCTACGGAAGACATTGAAAAAATTAAAGCTAGGGAAATATTACAAAGCTATTCCCTATCTTTTGTCTGAAATTACCGGTAAGTCTATTCCCGAGGTTTCTGATATGACAAAAGCCGAGTGGATGTTTTGTCGGCTGGATAAGGATATTCCTTATTACCCTGACGTAATTTACGAAATATTTTACAAAATAGACCCCAACCACCCCCTGTTAGGATGGATTTCCAGGCGATGATGTAATTGGATGGGGACTTCCCTTTACGCTTAACTCTAGTGATATGCATTTTCTGCAAGTTTCCTTTACGACTGCGTAATATTTTGTGAGACCACTACAGGCAGTGTAATATTTTGTGAAAGCGCCGCAGGCTGTGTAATATTTTATGAAAATGCCACTTACTTTGAAACAACTACAAAATCGCCTTGACCAGTGTGTGGAAAAAATCGAGGAGTGTAAGACAGTGGCCTTGAACTCTGGCAGAGCTGCCATGGATTCGATTTCATTTAACGCCGCCGAGTTTTTTCAAGCATTGACGGAAATGGGCGATAAGCAGATCGAAGATTTTCTTTCTTTTTTTCCCCAGTTGCCTAGGATATTAGATTTATCTCGACAAGCCGCCGCTGAGGAATTAAGAAGAAGGAAATATGAGGCTGATATCAAGAAAAAGACGGAAGAAGCAGCTGTAAAAATTCGCCACAAATATGAAACTCATCTCAAGAGAGAACAAAGTGCCGAGCGGCGAGTAAGGAAGTTGAGGAATCGTAGCGTTGGTGCTGAAATCAATTCTTCGCAGGAACTATGAACTTCAATTTTAGCCCATTATTCCTAAGCAATTTGGGTTTATCGATAGGGTATGACTTGTATTAACCCGGACTTGACGAAATAAAAATTGTGAAACTACTTAATTTGCATATTTTCTAGACTGTCGTTCAATATGCAAATAATATCCTGTCACGCTCTTTTCAAAGCAGATGTTTACTGAGCGAGTTTTCTTTGAAGCTCTTCTTTCGCTTCTTGGTAGATCTTTTTGCGAGATTCCTCGGAAAGATCTTTTACGACTGTTTTTTTGTTTCTTATGTCCGACTTTAATTTCTCGTACTTTTCCTGTTCGGCTAAGATAAGCGAGAATTCTACATCATCTATCTTTCTGTCACGCAAAGCCTTTGAGACAAGATCGGTAATTGTATTTACTTTAGCCCTTGACAGAGCTATTGTCGTGTCGTGCTTGGATATTTTGCTTGACAACTGCTTCATAATGCCCGTAGCAACAGCAGAAATAATACCACAGGCTGCCCCAACGCCGGCCAAAGGAACTCCAACAATTATTCCCGGTCCAATAAGCGAAGTAGCAACGCCGGAGCCCGTTAACGCAACAGATATGGATCCTGAAGTTATCGCAATCTTATGTAGCGTACTCCGGGCTCTAACGTATTTCTTCCTAACTTTTTCGTAGTGTTTTGTCTACCCTTCCAAGTAAGCCAGTATCAAGTTCGCTTTATTCAGACGAAAGTTTTCAGCGTTTAGTTCGTTAGGACCCTCCTTGGGAACATCTGGGTACAACTGAGGTGCTGATGGTATAACATCCATTATATATACTAATGTACGACGCTTTTGGGAATGATATAGAGGAGCAGCCACATCACGACAACCGGGATTATGCCAACTGGAGGGCCTTTAGGAAGATGTTTCCACACGCAGACCCTAGTAAGTTTGAGCGCAGACCCGACGGTATTTATTACCAAGGCTCCAGAATGTACAGCAATGCGGACTTGGAGCCGCATGAGAAGAGGAAAGAGGCACAGCATTTGTCAATAACGAAGGAGGTACAGCCTAATTTCCCGGAGAATTTATTGATAACCAACCAGGATTACCCATTTTACGATGCTGAAGGTGGCGTAAACAACTTTGATAAGATAGTGACGCATTTAAAGATTCCACTGGGTAAGCAAACCTTTGACGTAGTAATAAGGGATATCTTTAAGGATTTTAAGCTTAAGCACACTTCAGGAAAAGAAGCCCACGAATGGATAAAGGGGCCTAACTTTAAGTACTGGCCGCAGCAGTTAAAGTTTGCCGTCTGGGCGGCTACGAAGGGCTGCGGGGTTGCCGCGGATATGTTCGACATTGCCTTTCTAAGGTTCCACGTTGCCTTTACTATGGGGCGCATATTGAAGGAGCTTAGCGTACCGCTGCCGGGGGAAAAGCCATTCAATCGAATGGATAACCACTACGATTCCGCTGCCCTAGAAAGGCTAATGAATGAGTTCAAGCCGCAGCAAAGAGACTTTCGTTATCGGGAGGGCGCCACGCATGGCTTGGGCAGTATCTATGCTTGGCATGTTGACGGCGTGCGTCCGGCAGACATGTATCATCAAAAATACCCTGGGGTCCTAAAGTTTTACGACTTGGGTGGTCGCAAGAATGACGTTACGCTGATCGATAGGATTGAGACAATTTACCCCAGTCCTTGGGATCCGTTTGTATTATTAAAAGGAAAAGGCCTAAGAAACCTAGCCAGGATCAACCGCAGCATTGAAGCATTCGTCTACTGCACCCTGGGAGCGCAGGTAAATACCCGCAGCCCCATTGTTGGATCCCAAGGTGCTTCGCGGGAAAGGCAACAAGAATTCCTAACCCTGTTTGAGTCCGCAATAATAGAAAATGACATATCCAAATCGGTGCAGAGATATCAATTAGCGGTGCAGCAATCTAAAGTGCGGTGAGATTACGCCTTGAGTCCTGGTTGTTGGTTAATGCCAAGTAATTTGGTTATTAACACTAATTCCGTCGTGGGTTATAACAACAAGCTGCAGCGAGCTACTAAGGATATGAAGTTTGGGGTGAATGACGTGAACTTTGACATGACCAAGGGCATTCCTCACTTCGTAGAGGAGCCAAAAAAGTCACACGAAGCGAAGCTACCCGTAGTTAAGAAACCATCAAAGCATATTCCCGCGTTACCAACCATACCTGAGGAATATGACCATAACTTACTAAAAGCCGGCCTAGCAGCTGCAAGCATTGGTCTGAGTTATTATATATGGCGATGAACAACCCCTACGTAGCTGGAGTGAATTGCGTTTACACGACTTACACAGGCGACAAAAAATACAACCAGGCGGCTTGGGTTGATGTCGCGGGGATGTCCGTGGATCTGAACTACTCAGGAAAGAAGCTGATAATATGCAGTATTTGCATTGGCACGAGTAGTCACGCCAACGTCGGCTTTAGGCTCCTAGATGACAACGGTATACTGCAGCCTATGCGTACGAAAACGAACAACAGGGAGCCTGCGCATTTCTCCGTAGAGTCCAACCCAGCCAGCGCCGAGAATCTTTCCGTTTGGACTTTCCACATGGTCGCCGATTGCCATGGGAAGGTAAAGCTGCAGATAAGAGTAGACGATACGGGAAAGGTTACGGTAAATAGTATAGAAAATCAAAGAGATACAGCCTATAATCACGCAACCATTAGCACTTTGACGGTAGTGAGCCTTTAAATATATGGACAACCCACACGCGAGGGAAGATTGGTTTCTTTATTATTTGGAGGAGAAGGAGTACGTAAACGACGAATGGCATGACACCGGATTGTGGGTGGAGGTTGGGGGCCTAGGATTAATCATGTGCACTATTAACATTTCGACGGGGTATTCGTGTAATGCCGGGTTTAGGATCATCGATGAGGCCAATCGCCCATTGCTGCCTTACAGAAAAAAAGATAGCAATAGGCATCCGGCTCACTTTTCTTCGGAGCCCAACCCGACAAGCGGAGAAAACTTAACACCGGTAACGTTTCATATGATAGCCAACTGCCAATATGCGAAGCTTCAAGTTCGCCCCAGTGATGCTCACTCCTCAGATCCATCTCGGTTTCTTGGTCGCGTTCGGATAAATGCCGCCCCGACTGGTAACCCTTCGACGGATGCTATTTGGAATCATAAGCCCATTAGCACCATGACTGCTATACCACTAATTCCGTATTACCAGGGTGGTGCGAATACTATCTTTACTTATCCCAAGTCAAGGACGCCTCGGATGCCTGACGACGATAAGCCCCCAGTAATACACGAGGACAAGATTAACCCCGCATCTTCTTTAGGAGTACCACTCCAATAGCTACGACCAAGATCCAAATGTTATTCCCCACAAACTTCAACAGTTCCCCGCCGGCCCTAAGTGCCAGGCCAAGAACACTACCAAGGAGCCCAGGCAAGCCGGCTGCCATTTTTTTCCCCAAGTCCGTCAGTCCATTGCCTAATTTCTTTACGCCTGCGCCCGTAGCCTTAAGCGCGGATAAGATTACTCCTACTACGGTGCTAATAGCGACCGCGAATGCAACGGGAATACCATACTTCATGAGAGCTCTTTTTACCTTTTCCTTGGTGGTAAGTCCCAACTCCTTTTCCAAGTTTTCCTTTTGCGCCTGTTATTCCGCAAGGCGTACCTGAAGGGTTTCTACTTCCTTTTGGGCTGCCTCCCTTTCCTCTTCGGGACGAGTTTGGTCATTGATTATTTCCTGCTGCCGCTCTATTTGCCCCTCCAGGTCCTCAATGGCCTGATCTCTTTGCCTGATTTGCTCTTCTTTAGTGTTGATTTTGGCAACCAACTGCCGCCGCTCCTCCAAAGAGCCGGCTATGGTGACATGCAAGTTTTTGGCTTCTTCCTTGCTCATATTCAGGTCTTGCAGGGCAAGATTGAAGGCCTTTTGGGCTTGGTCTCTTTCGCGTAGGGCATTGTCAGTTGTCATTGAGCAGTTGGTTCTGTCTCATGTAATCTGCTTCCCTTTCTTCCAACGTTTCTTGCAGCTCCTCGACGCGTTTTTCTAACGCAACCTTTTCATTCAGGGTTGCCAACCTTTCTAACGCACTTCTGGTAGCTAGTTGAAAGCCTTTTAATCTTGAGATGTCACCCCTAACGTCACCATTCTCATCAAAGAGGGGTTGCGGTTTCGTCCAGCGGTCTTTGTCAGGAAATCTCAGGTCTTGGACGCTTATGAGGACTTTGTTTCCGCGTTCTGTGAGCCTTACGTCGTCAGCCTCAAAGCGGGAATAGCGCTGCCTTAGCTCTTGCGTTGCCCACTCTACGGTTTCCCGCGCGGTTGCTCCCTGCTCGTCTATGTTTCGAAGTTCCAAGTACTCAGGGACGGGGCTGCCGCGGTTCTTTGATTGCCACATGCGATTCAAGGCTGCCTTGAAGCTTTTCCACCTATTGCCATACTTGCTTGCCAAGGCTATGTCGTAGATTAGGGGGTTGGTCTCCGTGCCTCTAGTTGATGTGTTAAATTCTTCATCGTTAATATCGACTTGGCCTTCTTCGGTAAGGGGGTCAAAATCCGTTCCTTCTACTTCCATTATATATGATAAGCTCAAAGTTAAACCCCAACGTATTGCCTAAGCAGGTTGGCGGACTGAAAGCAGAACGCACCTTTCACCGGGTCACCTTTACCCCCAGCAGCGCCAAACCAGGAGAGACGCTGTACGTAGGCGTGCCCCGTCTAACGGATAACCTAGTATTGGTTCCTGGCACGTTAGCGCTAAGGTTTGACCTAGCGGTGCAGCCAGATACCGCACACGCGCGTCATGTCGTCAATAACGCAGGCAGGAACCTCGTCTCTAAGATGCTGGTCAAGTTCGCTGGGGAATCCCTCTTGGACTTGAACAGGTACGATTTGTACACCACGTACAAAGATTTGTGGCTGACGGCCTTCGACCGCGCGCAAAGGATAGAACAGGGAATCGCCAGTGATGCCATACGTAAGGTAAGAAGCGCAGCCTCTGGCGCATCAGGAGAAGACGAAATAAAGACGGCCTACGGTACTAAATATGTTATCCCGCTGGACTTCGAAGTTATCACGAACCACGGCGCGTATTACCCAAGGCAGTTAAGTGAACTGCAGTTCGAAGTAACCCTAGCAGACACTACGAACATCCTGCAGGGAAAGGACGTACGTTCCGCAGCCGTCCACCCATACTCCGTTACTAACTTGGAGCTGCAGTACGAGACGGTATATAGCGAAGAGCTGGCCCGTAGCGCCGGCATGGAATACAGTGCAGGGAAGGCATTCCTTTACGATCACGTAGTAATGTACAAGACGTTCAGCTTTACGAACAACGTCGAAGAGGTTATCAACCAAAGCATTAACCTTCCCAGGCGCAGCCTTACAGGGTTAATGTTGCTGTTCGCAAAGACATACACCGCGGGATTGCGTGACTCTGAGGTATTCTTTAATCCTAACATTACCAACGTAGGTGTTAGTATTAACGGAGTGCCTAACAAGGTCTACTCCCGGGGGATAAAGCCCGCGGATATGTAGCAGGAAGTCGCGCGCAAGTTTGGCGACCAGATTGCCCCAAAGGAATTCTTCACGGATAAGTATGCGCTGTGGATCGACATGCGCACTACCAACGATGAATCTATGCACGGTCAGGGTCTGCGGCTGGTAAACACCCAAAACGGCATCACTTTGGAGATCAAACGCACCAAACATGCCAGCGATTCAACTAAGATAAACTGCTACGTCTTTGTTGTGTCTGACGCGCAGCTTAGCGTAGAAATGAATCAGCTAAAGAGCGTTGCGTATTAAAATATTCGACTAATATACCATGTAACGCGTCTTCGAAAACAACGACACCAAACTGCAATGCATAGTGCAAGGCGAAACTTTGTACTTTAAAGCGAGGGAGGTGGCTTTGGCGTTGGAATACGCAGACACTAAGGATGCTGTTAAGGTGCACGTTCGCGATAAGTACAAGATAAGACTTAGTGAACTTAGAAGGGAGGTGAATCGCCTCCCTTCCAACTTACACCCAGATTCCCTGTACGTAACCGAATCTGGGTTGTATCAATTGATATTTAGCTCTAAGATGCCAAAGGCAGAGGAGTTCCAGGATTGGGTCTTTGAGGAAGTCCTACCCGCGCTGCGTAAGACTGGCAAGTATGAAATGGAGCGGCGTTTTGATAGTCCTAACAAGCTGGTATTCAAAATATAGAATGAATTTGACCTACATAAAAAGGTGGTGGACTACATCCGCAGGTTTTACCCCCAAATGCTCGTGGCCCCTGGTCTAGGCGAACTGCAGGACTCCGACGGCAAACGCATAAAGTGTTGGCAGAAAGGATATCAACGCGGTCAACCCGACTTGTTAATCCTTAATGCACACGTGCGATACCGTGGTTTCTGCGTCGAGCTGAAGACTCCAAAAGGCAACGGGGTATTATCTGAGGATCAGCGCCTGCTGCTGCAGCGGTATGAGCAGAATGGTTATAAAGTAATGATCAGCAACGACTACGACGACATCTGCAGAGCCATCACAGAGTATGCACAAGGAATGCGTTTACCATGTAGGTGGTGCTGCAAGCGCTTTAAGAGCGCGCAGACTCTGGGAACGCATTTAAAGATATTCCATAGAATATATGACGTTTAACGCGGTAAGGCAGATACACTGGCGAGATTTAAAGGAGGGCGTTACCTACGAAATAAAAAATTACGTAGCCTTTGAAGATATTGACAGGCTACGGTTGGTATTGGCGCACGAGGGTGTCACGTACAGCCTGTGGGCGCCAGATCGCGTTTGTTACGTCATCGAAGGACAGGAGTTCACGCATCTGAGGTCGTATGGTAAGAAGGATGGCCGCTGGGCCTTTGACGTCGCAAAGTGCGTCCTTCCTTCGCCTCTATATGGTTAGGCGCAGCATTATCTAAGTGGGGTTCGTCGACAATGAGGGTCGGCAACTCTTTTTTAACACAGTCAGCAGGGAGTTCGCATGTAATACAGTCCATATGCTTAAGGTTGAAAACCGCCTCAGAATGTTAAGATGCGGTAAAATTATTGTTAAGGAAGGTCGGAAACCATCCTAGAAACCATTCCAGAATGTTAAATGGTGGTTAAGACTTTTTTAACCTCCAAAAGATGCCTCAGAATGTTAAATGGAGGTTAAATTATTGTTAAGGAAGGTCGGAAACTATATCAGAAACCGCCTCAGAATGTTAAGATGTGGTTAAGACTTTGTTAAGAGACAGTTGAATATGTGTTCCTCCTCTCTTACGCATCCACATCTCTCACACTGCTGCCTCCAATATTCCCTGTTAGTCCATGGGACACCTTCTAACGCATCAAAACGGGGTAGCGTCCTACTTATCTTCCTAAAGTAGTCTATTCGATTCCTTAGGTAATCATCCTTATGTTCACAACGACTCATAAGATCGCCGCACTGGTAACAATCCACTCCTTCCAGATCGTACTTCTCTGCAAAGAATGGGTATTTCTTCTCATGTCTCTGCTTATGTGTCTGAAGACGTTGACGGCTACTAAGGACCTTAGCACAGTAATTACACTGCGTAGTTCTACGGCAAACCCCTTTCTTGACATGTTGCTGCAGCTTTTGAAGAGTGCTGAACTCCCTATTACAGTCATTACAGGTCTTACTAATTGGCTCCTTTGTGCAAACCCCATGCCAAACATGGTATTGCAGTCTTTGTTTGGTACTAAATACCTTCTTACATTTCAAGCAGTCCATATATACTTAACAATATTTTAACCTCCATTTAACATTCTGAGGCATCTTTTGGAGGAGTTTTAGGCCCAGCTTAACAATAATTTAACCACATCTTAACATTCTGAGGCATCTTTTGGAGGAGTTTTAGGCCCAGCTTAACAATAATTTAACCACATCTTAACATTCTACATGGGATATCTTATAAAATCCTTAATGGAATCTTTCGCCCAACCTGCCATCGTCACCAGCGCGCTAAACCGCTCTGCACGCTTCAGACCGCACATTTCCTCATATAGCTCCTTTACGCGTTCATTCAGCCGGTCTATTTCCTCCCTTTGCATTTCGACCGTCCTCTGTAGGTCTGACTTTTCTTTGACGATGTTAACCATTGCTTTGACTGCTTCCACGGGCTCCATATATACCAGCAAATAAATGTCCTTCAAGAAGCAAACTTTGCTTGCTGAAATAAAATGGAACCAAATCACATGCCTTGTAACGCTCTGATAGTAGGACCCACCGGCTGTGGAAAGACCCAGTTCGTCGTGGAGAAGCTATTAGGACCCTTTAGATACCGATTTGACTATATCGTGCTACTTTGCCCCGCCTACGTGAATAACCGCACCTGGACGGGCGTGGGCGCGAAAGATGACGACTTCTTTGTAGATATCTTAGACCCTGACGAGTTATCTGGGCATCTTAAGTTCTGGCACAAACAATTCCCTAAAGATACGCAAACCTTGCTCATACTAGATGACATTGCCTGCGGGGACGACGTAAAGAGACGCACTTCCGAGCTTGTTAAACTCGCCTTTAGCGGCAGACATGACAAAATCAGCGTTTGGTTGCTCTCGCAGCAGCTTACCAGCGTCTCTAAGCCCTTTAGGGAAAACATAGGATCTCTCGTAGTATTTTATACTCCGAGCAAGTCAGACCTGGAAACCATCTTAAGCGACTACGGCGGCGAAATATCCAAGGAACAGTTACATGAATACATGCGGCATCTAAAAACGCACCAACATTCCAAGATGATCTTTTCTTTGAGGTTTCCGTATTTAGTAAATACCTGCGATCTTTAACTCCTAATGTATATGGAGATTGAGCAGTTGATAGAAGTCCCCACACAGTTAGATGAAAGCAACCTTAAGGAACAACTTAACATCCTTGTGTCATCTGGGAAGTGCAAGGAAATGAAAGGCAAGGAACTTACCCATGAGCAAGTTAATAAGTTGTCAGAGGAGGAAGTTAAGAAGTTCCATAAGAGGTACGAGGCCGCCCTTGCAAGTAAGACCACGGACGCGGTCGCAGACTCCGCAATTAAGCTGGCCACCAAGCTTCTCGGACTTGCGCTGCCCATAGACGACGTGGAGCAACTGCGGAAGGACATAAGCGAGGACTATGTTATATCCCAAGAACTTAAGATAACTTGCGGGTGGTTGTCTTTGAAGTGCGGTAAGTTAATGGCAGTCGCCTCCGCGGCACTTCACGTAGCTCAGCACGTCGACTTGAAGGAACTTACGACGTCTTGGAAGGACTTCAAGAAGGACAGAGACGTTGAAAAGGTCTTCCAGGCGGCACTTGCCGAGGTACCTGATCCTTCCTAAGTACTTACTTAAGTCATCCTTAGGAATTACCCAGGTCGCCTCAAGTACTTATCAAGTCCTTCTCAAGTACTTGCTCAGGTCACTTTAAGTTACTTATCAAGTCCTTCAAGTCCTTAGATATAAATGAGTGAAGCTAAATCGAAGGCGGAGGAAACCCCTCAAGTAGAGGAGCAAAAGATTACCAAGGCTAAATCTCCAGGTAGAGTCGCGGCGGGGAAGAAGCTCGCAGAGATGAACAGGAAGAACAAAGCCTAGAAAGAAGAAAAAGAGGAAAAAGAAGAGGAATCCTTTATTAATCCTGGGTACGTCATCGGCGCGTTGGGAGTTGCTATAGCAGCAGGCAGCCTCTACTTACAATGGCGGGCTACAAAGCCAAAAGTAGAACCCGTACATGTGACGCAGGAGCCCCCAAAGCGAAGCAAAATACCCGTGATGGAATAGCGAAATAACCTTCTCGCTCTGTAATATAATGTCAACCGCGTTATTGAAAACTGTTGAAGAAGCAGCTATCATAACTTCCATTGTTGCGGGTATTGGTTGGGTGGGTAAGAAAGTGCTCAAAGAAGACTTTACTGAAGACCCAAGCAAGAGCTTCGCTAACTTTGCTAAGATGACCGCTGCCGTTGGCGGGGCTATCATGGTAAAGGATTACCTACGGAAGGAAAAGTACATTCCTAATTTATAAATGGCTACCTTGCTTGCAGGTGGAGTCATTGCAGCTTTAGCATTCACTGGAGCTAATTATGGTGGTCGATATTTGGATAGATTAGTTAGAGGTGATCGCAGCGGAGAATTAGCCGCCGAAAGAAAGAGACACGACTTAGCGCTGGAGAAATATCAGCGAGACGTGGCGGCTTGGAATGAAAAAAGACAAGCTTGCAGGGATTGGTTGGACAAGAATTACCAAGACAAAGTGCGGGCGGATAAGAACTTCGAAAATACAGACTTCGCCTTTAAGCTCTATGCGCAAGCGCACCCCGACTTTAGAATGAGAAAACCTCAGTTCAAGAATTACTACCAGCCTTCTAAGAAACAAAAAGACAATGAGCTGGTATTTGTAGGAGTCGCAGGGCTGGCGGGAGGCGTAGCTTAGTCTAAGTAAGAGTTAGTTACCGAGAAGGGAGGTAATAAGCCATATACATCCCGAGGGCCGCAGGCCCGAGGGATGTAAATGGCTTATTGCCGACGTTCGAGGTAACTAACTATTTTAGTTATCAATTAAGAAGGTTTTCTATAATATTCTGATGTTAGACTTTTAAGATAATGAAAATAAAAAGAATTTTAAAAAATATTCGTGGTTCAGTTGGAAGTTTAGAATGTATACAAAAGGGTAAACATTTTCCGCTTTGTTTTTATATTTCCCTTGTTGTCTATAGAGCATGAACAATGTGAATTGATTATAAAGGGTTTTACTAATGCCCTCTAGTCCCTACAGAGGTAATGTGGCACATAGTTTTAATGTTCTGGAAATCTATGATGCTAATTAAACAAAAGTGCAGATGGTAATAGAAAACCATAGATTTTAGGGTTTCGTAATCACATGTGGCTGTATGGCAATGGAGTTGGAGAGTAGTGACGAAGAGGCAGTTTTTATAACGCCGAATACCTTTTCTCAGCATTCAAGCCCAATTTTCAATTTGCAAGACAGCGATTTCCAAGTGCTTTGACAGTGGAGGTAAGCCTTTCAATGAATGTACCACATCTACGGCAAAAAGACCTAACGAAGATCTCGATAATGGCGGCCAGGAAAACAAAAAGAAATGTAGTGAAAAGGATGAGCAAAACCCAGTTTGTAAGAATTATTATTTTAAAAACTGTGTTGTAAACTTTAACACATAAACTATGAGCACTAGCAACGATTTGATAATTTAATGTTTAGAAAACATATCTCTATAGTTTTTTTGAATGTAAACATTAATTAGATTAGTTCTGTAGAATAGTATTATTCCCCAGATAGTTTACTCGTCAGGCAGCAAAGAAGAGCGGGGCTGATATGATTAATCTGATTGGCTCATTATAAATTCAAGGTCAATATATAGTTATAAACCGGGTTTATAACTATATATTGACCTTCGATTCATAATGAGCAAATCAGATTAATTCATATCAGCCCCGCTCTTCCCTGCTGCATTTCAATTCCCTCCCCGGGCTTTAAGTTTGTCCATTGTTTATGAGGGTTGTAATAAAAATAATGCCTTATGAATAACAAAGAAAACCGTGTCAATTGATAACTAAGAACATTTTGCTGACTTAGAAAGGACTCCCCCAAGAAAATCCTTCATTTCTCAGCCGGTACATTAGCTGCAGCCCCCAAATTAAAAAAAGCAACGACTTTGGAGCTCGGGCTACAAGCCTATGTAGTTTGGTGTGTGCTAACGTGCATGATGGAAGAGTTTAAAGGCACAATTTAATGTGGAGTATAGAACCTCCACAGCCACTGTTTGGTACCCAGAGCCAGCGCAGGGGTGAGGGGCCGGGGGAGGTGAAAACTACTAGATAGACGTACTTTAGCTGGAAATTTGCTGTTGAACATGATTCTCCAATCGAATACGGTCAAGAAAATTCGGTTTTCCAAACGAAATGACGTTGCCAAAGGGATTGGAAAGGTTCCTGGTCCGTTCACATACATTTGCTTATAAGAGCATTTTGCTGAATTAGCTAGGATTTCCCCAAGAAAATCCATAATTTCTCAGCCGGTACATTAGCTGCAGCCCCCAAATTAAAAAAAGCAACGACTTTGGAGCTCTGGCTACAAGACTATGTAGTTTGGTGTGTGCTAACGTGAATGATGGAAGAGTTTAAAGCCACAATGTAATGTGGAGTATAGAACATCCACAGCCATTGTTTGGTACACAGAGCCAGCACAGGGGGGAGGGGCCGGGGGAGGTGAAAACTACTAGATAGACGTATTTTAGCTGGAAATTTGCTGTTGAACATGATTCCCCTATCGAATACGGTCAAGAAAATTCGGTTTTCCAAACGAAGTGACGTTACCAAAGGAATTGGCAAAGTTCCTGTTCCGTTCACATACATTTGCTTATAAGAGCATTTTGCTGAATTAGCAAGGACTCCCCCAAGAAAATCCTTAATTTCTCAACCGGTACATTAGCTGCAGCCCCCAAATCAAAAAAAGCAACGACTTTGGAACTCTGGCTACAAGACTATGTAGTTTGGTGTGTGCTAACGTGAACGATGGAAGAGTTTAAAGGCACAATCTAATGTGGAGTATAGAACATCCACAGCCATTGTTTGGGACACAGAGCCAGCGCTGGGTGGAGGGGCCGGGGGAGGTGAAAACTACTAGATAGACGTACTTTAGCTGGAAATTTGCTGTTGAACATGATTCTCCAATCGAATACGGTCAAGAAAATTCGGTTTTCCAAACGAAATGACGTTGCCAAAGGGATTGGAAAGGTTCCTGGTCCGTTCACATACATTTGCTTATAAGAGCATTTTGCTGAATTAGCTAGGATTTCCCCAAGAAAATCCATAATTTCTCAGCCGGTACATTAGCTGCAGCCCCCAAATTAAAAAAAGCAACGACTTTGGAGCTCTGGCTACAAGACTATGTAGTTTGGTGTGTGCTAACGTGAATGATGGAAGAGTTTAAAGCCACAATGTAATGTGGAGTATAGAACATCCACAGCCATTGTTTGGTACACAGAGCCAGCACAGGGGGGAGGGGCCGGGGGAGGTGAAAACTACTAGATAGACGTATTTTAGCTGGAAATTTGCTGTTGAACATGATTCCCCTATCGAATACGGTCAAGAAAATTCGGTTTTCCAAACGAAGTGACGTTACCAAAGGAATTGGCAAAGTTCCTGTTCCGTTCACATACATTTGCTTATAAGAGCATTTTGCTGAATTAGCAAGGACTCCCCCAAGAAAATCCTTAATTTCTCAACCGGTACATTAGCTGCAGCCCCCAAATCAAAAAAAGCAACGACTTTGGAACTCTGGCTACAAGACTATGTAGTTTGGTGTGTGCTAACGTGAACGATGGAAGAGTTTAAAGGCACAATCTAATGTGGAGTATAGAACATCCACAGCCATTGTTTGGGACACAGAGCCAGCGCTGGGTGGAGGGGCCGGGGGAGGTGAAAACTACTAGATAGACGTATTTTAGCTGGAAATTTGCTGTTGAACATGATTCCCCTATCGATAACGGTCAAGAAAATTCGGTTTTCCAAACGAAATGACGTTGCCAAAGGAATTGGCAAAGTTCCTGTTCCGTTCACATACATTTGCTTATAAGAACATTTTGCTGACTTAGAAAGGACTCCCCCAAGAAAATCCTTAATTTCTCAGCCGGTACATTAGCTGCAGCCCCCAAATCAAAAAAAGCAACGACTTTGGAGCTCTGGCTACAAGACTATGTAGTTCGGGGTGTGCTAACGTGAATGATGGAAGAGTTTAAAGCCACAATGTAATGTGGAGTATAGAACATCCACAGCCATTGTTTGGTACACAGAGCCAGCACTGGGGGAGGGGCCGGGGGAGGTGAAAACTACTAGATAGACGTACTTTTAGCTGGAAATTTGCTGTTGAACATGATTCCCCTATCGAATACGGTCAAGAACATTCGGTTTTCCAAACGAAATGACGTTGCCAAAGGAATTGGCAAAGTTCCTGTTCCGTTCACATACATTTGCTTATAAGAGCCTTTTGCTGAATTAGCAAGGATTTCCCCAAGAAAATCCTTAATTTCTCAGCCGGTACATTAGGTGCTGCCCCCAAATAATAAAAAACAACGACTTTGGAGCTATGGCTACAAGACAATGTAGTTTGGTGTGTGCTAACGTGAATGATAAAAGAGTTTAAATGCACAATGTAATGTGGAGTATAGAGCATCCACAGCCATGTTTTGGTACACAGAACCAGCGCTGGGTGGAGGGGCCGGGGGAGGTGAAAACTACTAGATAGACGCATTTTAGCTGGAAATTTGCTGTTGAACATGATTCCCCTATCGAATACGGTCAAGAAAATTCGGTTTTCCAAACGAAATGAGGTTGCCAAAGGAATTGGCAAAGTTCCTGTTCCGTTCACATACATTTGCTTATAAGAACATTTTGCTGACTTAGAAAGGACTCCCCCAAGAAAATCCTTAATTTCTCAGCCGGTACATTAGCTGCAGCCCCCAAATCAAAAAAAGCAACGACTTTGGAGCTCTGACTACAAGACTATGTAGTTTGGTGTGTGCTAACGTGAAGGATGGAAGAGTTTAAAGCCACAATGTAATGTGGAGTATAGAACATCCACAGCCATTGTTTGGTACACAGAGCCAGCACTGGTGGAGGAGCCTGGGGAGGTAACAACTACTAGATAGACGTACTTTTAGCTGGAAATTTGCTGTTGAACATGATTCCCCTATCGAAAACGGTCAACAAAATTCGGTTTTCCAAACGAAATGAGGTTGCGAAAGGAATTGGCAAAGTTCCTGTTCCGTTCACATACATTTGCTTATAAGAGCATTTTGCTGAATCAGCAAGGACTCCCCCAAGAAAATCCTTAATTTTTCAGCCGGTACATTAGCTGCAGACCCCAAATCAAGAAAAGCAACGACTTTGGAGCTCTGGCTACAAGACTATGTAGTTGGGTGGGTGCTAACGTGAATGACGGAAGAGTTTAAAGGCACAATGTAATGTGGAGTATAGAACATCCACAGCCATTGTTTGGGACAGAGAGCCAGAGCTGGGGGAAGGGGCCGAGGGAGCTGAAAACTATAGAACATCCACAGTCATTGTTTGGGACACACAGCCAGCGCTGGGGGAGGGGCCGGGGGAGGTGAAAACTACTAGATAGACGTATTTTAGCTGGAAATTTGCTGTTGCACATGATTCCCCTATCGATGACGGTCAAGAAAATTCGGTTTTACAAACGAAATGACGTTGCCAAAGGAATTGGCAAAGTTCCTGTTGTGTTCACATACATTAGCTTATGAGAGCATTTTGCTGAATTAGCAAGGACTCCCCCAAGAAAATCCTTAATTTCTCAGCCGGTACATTAGCTGCAGCCCCCAAATTAAAAAAAGCAACGACTTTGGAGCTCGGGCTACAAGACTATGTAGTTTGGTGGGTGCTAGCGTGAATGATGGAAGAGTTTAAAGGCACAATGTAATGTGGAGTATAGAACATCCACAGCCATTGTTTGGGACACAGAGAGAGCGCTGGGAGGAGGGCCCGGGGGAGCTGAAAACTACTAGAAAGACGTATTTTAGCTGGAAATTTGCTGTTGAACATGATTCCCCTATCGAATACGGTCAAGAAAATTCGGTTTTCCAAACGAAATGACGTTGCCAAAGGAATTGGCAAAGTTCCTGTTCCGTTCACATACATTTGCTTATAAGAACATTTTGCTGACTTAGAAAGGACTCCCCCAAGAAAATCCTTAATTTCTCAGCCGGTACATTAGCTGCAGCCCCCAAATCAAAAAAAGCAACGACTTTGGAGCTCTGGCTACAAGACTATGTAGTTCGGGGTGTGCTAACGTGAATGATGGAAGAGTTTAAAGCCACAATGTAATGTGGAGTATAGAACATCCACAGCCATTGTTTGGTACACAGAGCCAGCACTGGGGGAGGGGCCGGGGGAGGTGAAAACTACTAGATAGACGTACTTTTAGCTGGAAATTTGCTGTTGAACATGATTCTCCAATCGAATACGGTCAAGAAAATTCGGTTTTCCAAACGAAATGAGGTTGCCAAAGGAATTGGCAAAGTTCCTGTTCCGTTCACATACATTTGCTTATAAGAACATTTTGCTGACTTAGAAAGGACTCCCCCAAGAAAATCCTTAATTTCTCAGCCGGTACATTAGCTGCAGCCCCCAAATCAAAAAAAGCAACGACTTTGGAGCTCTGACTACAAGACTATGTAGTTTGGTGTGTGCTAACGTGAAGGATGGAAGAGTTTAAAGCCACAATGTAATGTGGAGTATAGAACATCCACAGCCATTGTTTGGTACACAGAGCCAGCACTGGTGGAGGAGCCTGGGGAGGTAACAACTACTAGATAGACGTACTTTTAGCTGGAAATTTGCTGTTGAACATGATTCCCCTATCGAAAACGGTCAACAAAATTCGGTTTTCCAAACGAAATGAGGTTGCGAAAGGAATTGGCAAAGTTCCTGTTGCGTTCACATACATTTGCTTATAAGAGCATTTTGCTGAATCAGCAAGGACTCCCCCAAGAAAATCCTTAATTTTTCAGCCGGTACATTAGCTGCAGACCCCAAATCAAGAAAAGCAACGACTTTGGAGCTCTGGCTACAAGACTATGTAGTTGGGTGGGTGCTAACGTGAATGACGGAAGAGTTTAAAGGCACAATGTAATGTGGAGTATAGAACATCCACAGCCATTGTTTGGGACAGAGAGCCAGAGCTGGGGGAAGGGGCCGAGGGAGCTGAAAACTATAGAACATCCACAGTCATTGTTTGGGACACACAGCCAGCGCTGGGGGAGGGGCCGGGGGAGGTGAAAACTACTAGATAGACGTATTTTAGCTGGAAATTTGCTGTTGCACATGATTCCCCTA
Source organism: Actinia tenebrosa (assembly GCF_029948245.1). NCBI lineage: Eukaryota > Metazoa > Cnidaria > Anthozoa > Actiniaria > Actiniidae > Actinia > Actinia tenebrosa. Next base: position 75,549 of record NW_028292594.1, on the reverse strand, counting down.
TCGATGACGGTCAAGAAAATTCGGTTTTACAAACGAAATGACGTTGCCAAAGGAATTGGCAAAGTTCCTGTTGTGTTCACATACATTTGCTTATGAGAGCATTTTGCTGAATTAGCAAGGACTCCCCCAAGAAAATCCTTAATTTCTCAGCCGGTACATTAGCTGCAGCCCCCAAATTAAAAAAAGCAACGACTTTGGAGCTCGGGCTACAAGACTATGTAGTTTGGTGGGTGCTAGCGTGAATGATGGAAGAGTTTAAAGGCACAATGTAATGTGGAGTATAGAACATCCACAGCCATTGTTTGGGACACAGAGAGAGCGCTGGGAGGAGGGCCCGGGGGAGCTGAAAACTACTAGAAAGACGTATTTTAGCTGGAAATTTGCTGTTGAACATGATTCCCCTATCGAATACGGTCAAGAAAATTCGGTTTTCCAAACGAAATGACGTTGCCAAAGGAATTTGCAATGTTCCTGTTGTGTTCACATACATTTGCTTTTAAGAGCATTTTGCTGAATTAGCAAGGACTCCCGCAAATTAATCCTTAATTTCTCAGCCGGTACATTATCTGCAGCCCCCAAATTAAAAAAAGCAACGACTTTGGTGCTCCGGCTACAAGACTATGTAGTTTGGTGGGTGCTAGCGTGAATGATGGAAGAGTTTAAAGGCACAATGTAATGTGGAGTATAGAACATCCACAGCCATTGTTTGGTACACAGAGCCAGCGCTGGGGGGAGGGCCCGGGGGAGGTGAAAACTACTAGAAAGACGCAATTTAGCTGGAAAATTGCTGTTGAACATGATTCCCCTATCGAAAACGGTCAAGAAAATTCGGTTTTCCAAACGAAATGACGTTGCCAAAGGAATTGGCAAAGTTCCTGTTGTGTTCACATACATTTGCTTATAAGAGCATTTTGCTGAATTAGCAAGGACTCCCCCAAGAAAATCCTTAACTTCTCAGCCGGTACATTAGCCGGCGCTGGGGGGAGGGCCCGGGGGAGGTGAAAACTACTAGAAAGACGTATTTTATCTGGAAATTTGCTGTTGAACATGATTCCCCTAACGATAACGGTCAAGAAACTTCGGTTTAGCAAACGAAATGACGTTGCCAAAGGAATTGGCAAAAGCAGCAGTAAGGGGGACTCGCGAAGTCCCCAGGAACCTAACACGTTTTTACGGGAATTACCCGCGTAAGCGTCTATGGGAAACTTTTTTACGGCACGGGAATAACCCGCAGGAATAAGCGGATTACACTGTTTGCTTTCTGGGTACCGCAAACGGAGGTTAAGATATTTCATAGATATAGATGGACACCATCACGAGCATTCGTAACAAAACTGTGCGCCGACTGCGAACTCAGGTGTTGGATCGCCTGGATGCGGACTTTGCCTTCACAACGTTTATGGAGGGAGATGCAGATGAGACGATGAGCGAGGAAAGAGCAGAAAGGATAATTGACTTGATGCCCGAAGGTAATTACCGTCTGGAGTTGACGTTTATAAAGTATTTAGACGGTGAGTGGATAATAGAAAAGGGGCGTAATCCAATACGGGCGTCGGGTAAGCAAAGCTTGTTCGTGCTGAATAAAGACACCAGACCGGGAGCGTTAGTAGGTGTGGACATGCTGTTCTACGAGGTTGCTTACCCGGTTACCGTAGTTATATACGGCGCGTACGAGATTAAAAAACCGGATGTTAAAAAGCTGAAACCAATGCGCCATCCTGGTAACTGCGTAGGAAAGCTGATTAGAGAGTTCTTTGAGGATACCTCTAGGGGTGGTAAGTTAACTTTAAAGAGAAGAGAAGCCATCAGGAAATGGGAAAACGCCACTTACAAGACTGGAGGAACGATAGACAACATCAAGAAGTTAGAGGTTGCTTTAGAAAGGCGCATACACGTGAAAGACATCACCGACGGCTTCATCTACTCCGGGACGCACAAGTATGGGGGCCGGGGTGCGCCTATCGTAATTTACCAGCATAACGCACATGCGTGGAGGGAGTTAAGGTTCCCCAAAAAGATAGAAACATGCGTTTACAAGGAGTCACCGCTTGCAGAACTAATGCACGAGAATTCCATTTGGTTAATGGACGCGGAGGGAAGTCAATTTATGACCCAAGACGGCACCTTGTATCGTCCTGAAGTGGAACAGCTGCGCATTCGAAGCGCCTGCGAGACTTTAGGAGAAGACTTCTCTGACGAAGTGCTTAGCAGTCGCAGTTTGGACTTCTTAGCCGCAAAGAAAAGAAACGGGTGGAAATCCACACCGGAGGGGTTCAAAGATATAGCTAAAGCTTGTGTAGAACACGGTCACGGTGGTCTGTGGAACATGGAGTACGATGAAGACGAATACGTGTCGCTGGATATGAAACATTGTTACCCCGCAAGCTTCAAAGGCCTAGGAGATTGTAAGGAATATTACGACCGTTACGGACATCCAGATTCACAGTTCTTTCGTGTTGCGTTGGATGGTCACTACGACGCCCCAGCAACGGGGTTTGTACGGTTGACCACCTGGAAATTAGCAGCGGGTCTGCACCCCATAATCTATGCGTGGTATGGGAAGCACCTGCAGGAGAAAGAATGGATACCGGTGCCCCTATTGAAGTTCTTTGAAGAGCGCAAACTTTTAAAATACACAGCGCATGAAGCCATACTTTGTCACAGCGCCTTCACGCAATGGTTACCGGAGCATAACCCCACAGCGCGTGTGGTCATAGGTAAATTCACGCAGGGCGTAAAAGAAGGTGAAAAACATATGCAGCAGCGCCTCATAACGGACGAAGGCGAGCTAAGCTTCCTCATCAAGCGCGCGCATGACAAAGGAACGATGGTGTCTGTAGAGAAATGGGATTACCTCGTAGAAGATCAGCTGCACAAATGGAATGCGCTGTGTTATTACCAGGACCATCGACCGCAGTATTACCATCTGCGTGCCAGCATGCTCGCATATGCGCACATTAACCTTCTCGCAATGCTCTTGCGGTTTGACAAAGAAGATATCCCCCGCGTAGCCACGGATTCCTTATACGTGAAACCGCACGTATTGGAAAAGATGAAGGAATTCTACACTGCCGATGAACTCGCAGAAAGTGGCCAATGGCGCGTTAAAGATGAGGAGATAAGAGCTTGGAGGGCACGTGTAGAATATCACGGAGAACACACCCGCGGTTCCATTACGCCGACGGAAGAGCCACTGCCCTCAGTTGTGGACCCTATTTCCTACCAACGCTTCTCTTACCTCTACGGTACGGGAGGCAGCGGTAAGACGACGCGTGTGTTAGAACTCTTTCCTAAGATAAAGGTGCTAACGCCAACGCACCGTTTGGAAAGAGAACTCCGCGAAATGGGCCACGACGCGCAGACCTACCACAGCTTCTTTCGTTGGAATGGACAAAAATGGGTACCAGAGGCCATCCATGACATACCTCCGGTGATACTTTGGGATGAGATTTGCACCGTGCCTTTGGAAATCCTGCAGGAGTTCGTAGAGTTCCTTCGCGGGAAATGTCAAGTAATATTCGCCGGAGATCCCTGCCAGCCTCCTCCAATATCCGGAGAAATGCCCCACGAATGGCTAAAGGGGTTCGTAGACTACTCTGAAGAAATCAACACAGATTACCGCAGTAAGGATCAAGTAAGATACCTGAAAGCGGAATTAAGGGGCCTTAGTGATGCCGAGCAATGCACGACACTGCGCAAACGCGTACGAGCGAAGTCCTACGAGGACGTCCTTTACACATTGCATCCAAAGGATCTGGTGCTGAGCAGCAAACGCGCAGCACAGTCGCGCATACAAAAAGATTTGCTAAATATACACCGAGAGCGCTTCCCTACGCATCCCGTACCTGTTTGCTACAAACCCCACGACACCCGCATGCAAAAGAGAGACGTCTGGGTACCTGGTACCGACATCCAACTGCAGAACGCAGTAACGCACGATAAAGCCTGGGTACACATAGAAAAGGTGGAAAAAATAACCTCCCATCCAGATTGGCGCTTGGGCTATTGCATGACAGTCCACAGCGCGCAAGGGCTTACCATAAAAGAAACCTTATGGATCATAGACCAGCGGCTGTGTTGGAGCAACCTTATCTACACCGCCGTAAGCCGCGTAGAATATGCCAAGCAACTAAAAAGAGCCTGGGGTCCGCAACTGCGCTACGATAAGACGCCAGAGGACGTAGCCAAAGAAAACATTGCTAAGAAACTCCTTCGCTACAAGCGGCACGACGAAGAAAAAAATATGACGTTCGACCTATGCGTGGACGACGTCTATAAGAAAGGGGCGCGGTGTGCCAAGTGTAACATACCTCTACTATGGAGGTTTGACCCAAATGACGATCAGCAGTTCTCCGTGGATCGCATAAATAATAAACGCGGGCATTGCAGAGGCAACGTAAGGCTAACATGCCTAGAGTGTAATCGGGCGCGCGGAGCAGCACTACTCTGAGTCTTTGGGGACTATGAGCAGCTCTTCCTTGACGAATCCGCGACTTGGGCCATCTAGGTAATACAACACAGGTTGGCCTTCCTTGGTGACGGACTTCGAGATCTCATACGTTTCCAAAGACCAGTTAGGATCCGTGGCTCTCTTACTGCTACCTTCGAGTTCCCCCGGCTGATAGAGGTATCTGACCACTATGTTGCGGGGGAGCTTTTTTTCCTTCAGTCCGACCGCCCTCGAACTTCTGACGTAGGACTTGTGTTCCACGTGTTTCTTTTTTATGGCATCCCTGGGTTTCATTCCCGTAGCCCTGGCCGCCTCGTTGTTCAAAGCCGCGACGACCTGGGGGAGCCTCTGGGTCCATTCCCTGTTGCGTTTGGAGGGATCTTCCAGCTCTTTCCAATACTGGTACCCAAAGAGACGCTCGGCCAAGGTCTTATTGAATCTTTCGACGATGCTCTGACCCCTGTGATACTCAGCTTCGGCTCTTCTAATTTTAGTGTCGTGGTCTTTCAGGGTCTTAGTAACCACGCCCATGAACTCTGTCCCCGCATCCACTTGCAGCAGCTTGGGCCATTTCAAGACGCGCTTATAAATCCTACCTAGGGCTTCTGCGACTTCCCCAGAATCCTTGCTGGTTATGGGTTCGGCGTCCTTATATCTGCTTGCGATATCGACTACGGTCAAAGCGTATCTATAGGTCTTTCTCCTCACCTTGTCGTGCGGTAAGAAAAGCAAATCCGCCTGATGAACTTCATTGGGGGCATTTACGGTGAAGCTGGGCCTGGGAATGTACTTAGGCACGGGAAGATAGACCTGCCAGAGGGTTTGTTTTCTTAGCCAGTTCTTAGCCGTTTCCTCTGATACCCTGGCCGCGGTCGCGAGTTTCTTGATAGCTGACGCTCCTCTCCAATAGCCTTCGGGCCCATAGTAAATCCTTTTAAGTTTGTCCTCTGTTCGACCCATTATATGAATTCCAAAACAAGATTGATCTTGCGTCCGTTAAAATCCACCGTCTTTCCGTCCACTTTGATGGTGATGTTTATGCTTTCTACCAAATTAGACAAATCATAGCTTAAAGAAATGGGAGTGTATTCTACTGGGTCAAATGGATTACCTTTGGGCAGAAACTTGGACATAAGAGAAGACTTTTCTCCATTGTTGTAACTATGGACCAAGTCGCAATAGACTTCATAAGAGGATGCGACTTTCCATTTCACAGGTATGGCCGTGTTGGTAATTTCCTTGCCTGAGACACCTAGTAAAGATCCTAATGCATCAGCTTTTCCTAGGGTTACCGAGAAATTGTTAGGAAGATTATGTTTGAAGGTCATTTCGTGCGGCAGCCCTGTGGTGAGAGTATAACCGCGCTTGGCGAGCTCCTTAGCAAGGGTGATTGGCGTGTAATGTCCATCGGGTAGCATTACGCCTTGATAATTGCCAGGCGCCTTAAGTACGGTGACCATACCATTAACTAAATTATACCAAGAATTGTACAAAGAACAACTAACCAGCCTAACCTTATGGGCTTTGATGGGGGGATTCAGATAAGTGGTAAAGTCATTCTTGTCGCTTTCCAAAAAGACGATCATTATATTCTAGGCGCCAAAGCGCCAACCTTAGACTAAATACGCCAAAGCTACGCCTCCCGCCAGCCCTGCGACTCCTACGAAGACCAACTCATTGTCTTTTTGTTTCTTAGAAGGCCGGTAGTAATTCTTAAACTGAGGCCTTTTTAACCCCGTTAATGCCGCGGGGTGTGCTTGCGCATAGAGCTTAAAGGCGTAGTCTGTGTTTTCGAAGTTCTTATCCGCCTGCATTTTGTCTTGGTAGTTCTTGTCCAACCAATCCCTGTAAGCTTGTCTTTTTTCATTCCAAGCTGCCACGTCTCGCTGATATTTCTCCAGCGCTAAGTCGTGTCTCTTCCTTTCGGCGGCTAAATCTCCGCTTTTGTCGCCTCTGACTAATCTATCCAAATATTGACCACCATAATTAGCTCCAGTGAATGCAAAAGCTGCAATAACTCCACCTGCGACCACGTTAGCCATTATATATTAGAAAATCACAGGGATTTTCACGAGTTACGTCGTAGGTAGGTACTTTTCCTTCCGTAGGTAATCCTTTACCATGATAGCCCCACCCACGGCAGCGGTCATCTTAGCAAAATTAGCGAAGCTCTTTCTTGGGTCTTCAGTAAAGTCTTCTTTGAGCACTTTCTTACCTACCCAACCAATACCCGCAACGATGGAAGTAATGATAGCTGCTTCTTCAACAGTTTTCAATAACGCGGTTGACATTATATTACAAAGCGAGAAGGAAAATCTAGGTCGCCACGGCACGTGGTGATAAATCTACTCCATCACGGGTATTTTGCTTCTCTTAGGGGGCTCCTGCACGGGTGCGTGATACGTTGGCGGTACATGCACGGGTTCTACTTTTGGCTTCGTAGCCCGCCATTGTAAGTAGAGGCTGCCTGCTGCTATGATGACTCCTAACGCGCCGATGACGTGCCCAGGATTAATAAAGGATTCCTCTTCTTTCTCCTCCACCTTTTCTTCTTTTTTGGCTTTGTTCTTCCTGTTCATCTCCGCGAGCTTCTTTCCGGCAGCGACTCTGCCTGGAGACTTAGCCTTGGTAATCTTCTGCTCCTCTTGGGGCTGCTCTACCTTCGACTCTGGTTCACTCATTTATATCTAAGGACTTGAAGGACTTGATAAGTAACTTAAGGTAACCTGAACAAGTACTTGAGAAGGACTTGATAAGTAACTTAATAGGACTTGACTAAGTACTTGAGGCGACCTGGGTAATTCCTGAGGACGACTTGACTAAGTCATCAGGTACCTCAGCAAGTGCCGCCTGGAAGACCTTTTCGACTTCCCTGTCCTTCTTGAAGTCCTTCCAAGAGGCCGTAAGTTCCTTCAAGTCGACGTGCTGAGCTACGTGAAGTGCCGCAGAGGCGACTGCCATTAACTTACCGCACTTCAAAGACAACCACCCGCAAGTTATTTTAAGTTCTTGGGATATAACATAGTCCTCGCTTATGTCCTTCCGCAGTTGCTCCACGTCGTCTATGGGCAGCGCAAGTCCAAGCAATTTAGTCGCAAGTCGGATAGCGGAGTCTGCTACGGCGTCCGTGGTCTTACTTGCAAGGACAGCCTCGTACCTCTTATGAAACTTCTTAACCTCCTCTTCTGACAACTTATTAACCTGCTCATGGGTACGTTCCTTGCCTATCATTTCTTTACACTTCCCAGAAGACACAAGGACGTTGAGTTGTTCCTTAAGGTTACTTTCGTCTAACTGTGTGGGGACTTCATCTAAGAGCTGCTCAATATCCATATACATTAGGAATCATAGATTCCAACCGTGTAGGGAAACCTCAAAGAGAAGATCATTTTGGAATGTTGGTGCGTTTTTAAATGCCGCATGTATTCGTGTAACTGTTCCTTGGATATCTCACCGCCGTAGTCGCTTAAGATAGTTTCCAGATCAGACTTACTGGGCGTGTAGAAGACGACAAGCGATCCTATGTTTTCCCTGAAGGGCTTAGAGACGCTGGTAAGCTGCTGCGAGAGCAACCAAACGCTAACATTGTCGTGTCTGCCGCTAAAGGCGAGCTTCACCAATTCGGAGGTGCGCCTTTTTACGTCGTCCCCGCAGGCAATGTCGTCCAGTATAAGGAGGGTTTGCGTATCCTTAGGGAATTGTTTGTGCCAAAACTTAAGATGTCCAGATAACTCGTTAGGGTCTAAGATATCTACAAAGAAGTCGTCGTCTTTCACTCCTATGCCCGTCCAGGTGCGGTTGTTCACGTAGGTGGGGCATAATAGCACGATATAGTCAAAGCGGTATCTAAAGGGTCCTAATAGCTGCTCTACCACGAACTGGGTCTTTCCGCAGCCGGTGGGTCCTACTAGCAGAGCGTTACAAGGCATGTGATCTGGGTTCATATATAATGGAGCCCGTGGAAGCAGTCAGAGCGATGGTTAACAAACTCGAAGATAAGTCGGACACGATAGAGATGCAAAGGGAGGAGATCAATCGATTAAAAGAGCGCGTGCAGGAGTTGTACGACGAAATGTGCGGCCTGAAGCGCGCAGAAAGGTTTGGTGCGCTCTTGACGATGGCGGGCTGGGCAAAAGAGTCCGTTAAGGACTTCATGCGGTATCCCTTATAAGGCTTAAATAACACTTAGTTATAATGGAGTGTAAGAATTGTGGTAGGGGCTTTAGCTCCAAACAGCGATTAGAATATCACGTAGAAAGAAGGGTATGCGATAAAAAGAGGGTTAACGTTACGATTTGCGAGGACTGTGATAAGCAGTTTAGCAGCGTGCAGGCGCTGGAGTATCACCGCAATAAGAGGGTGTGCTTAAAGAACGTATGCGTGCGCTGCGACGAGGAAGTTACCAACGCATGGCATCGACATAGATGTCTAGGGTACGACTTAACCGGCGTAGCATGCTCAAAACATGGTGACGTTGCGGCGCGATGCTGTCCCGTCGACACCGCAAAGAAGTTAACGCGCCGTAAGAAAGAAATAGATCAGATCTTCGTAATGTTTGACCGCGCGGAAGGTGTGCGCTGGGAAAACAGGGAATATTGGGAGGCAGACTGCGAGCGCTGCGGCTGTCAAAGAAGTGACCAACATATTTGGCATTGCCTGTATGAGGGTCAAGGCGGCTTTAAAGAGTACTTAGATCGCTTTAATGGTTGGCATGCGAGTAATGAGGCGGTCAAGAAAGCCCGTAAGGGATAAAAAAGGAATAATAAAGGTCTTGGTTTGCGCAAAGAGTCTCAAACCTTGATCTTATTTTTATTGTTGTTGTGTTAACAATCAACAATAATTATGAGGACCCCTTTTAAGAGGATCCTGCAGGATTTAACAAATCAACAAGAATAATAGAGACCCCTTTATATGCTAGCCTACCCAACCGCCTTCCTTGTAGGATTCCTAATCGCCCTTTCAATATATGGACTGTATTACGTGCGAGCCCCCTGCAGATTGCATTACCCCTTGTAAGCCGCCGATACCCAAACCGCGTAAAAAATACACCTGCCTTCATTGCGGCAGTGCATTTCTCGAAGAATCCTTTGTGGGCCACTGGTGCTCCGCGGATCCTAAAGCGCCGCGGACCCTATTAGACGTCCTTACGAGTGCAGAGGACTCTCAGGCTCATACTTGACTACGTCAAATACCCACCTACCATCCTTTTTACCATGACTCATAACATGGGTAACGTCCTGCCCTTCAATGGCGTACCTTATCCTATTGGGCGCCCAAAGGGTGTATATTCTTTTTTTATTCTTTAAGACCAAGCGCAGGCGGTCGATGTCTTCGAAGACTACGTAATTCTTTATCTCGTAAATCTCCCCCACCACCAAATCGCGCCAGTGCGTTTGTATGAACTTTAACTCGGCGAATTTATCCTTGTCCATTATACCTATGGAATATTCTCAAATGCGTTGCCAGAGTCTGCGCGCTCTTAAAGCGCTTATAGCACCACCTACATGGTAAACGCATTCCTTGTGCATACTCCGTGATCTCCCTGCAAATGACATCGTAGTCGTTGCCAATTATTACCTTATAGCCGTTTTCTTTGTACCTCTGTAAGAGTAGTCGCTGATCCTCGGATAATACCCCGTTGCCTTTAGGGGTCTTCAGCTCTATACAGAATCCATGGTATCGCACGTGTGCATTAAGGATTAACAAGTTGGGTTGACCTTTTTGGTAGCCCTTCTGCCAGCACTTTATACGTTTGCCGTCCGAATCCTGCAGTTCGCCTAGACCAGGGGTCACGAGCATTTGGGGGTAGAATCTGCGAATGTAGTCGACCACTTTCTTATGCAGGTCGAATTCATTTTCGATCTTAAATACTAACTTGTTTGGACCGTCAAACCGCTTTTCTATTGCATATCGACCGTCCTTACGCAGCGCGGGTAGGACTTCCTCGAAGACCCAATCCTGAAATGCTTCTGCCTTTGGCATCTTTGAACTACATATTAATTAATAAAACCCAGGTTCGGATATTAACACGGAATGTGGGTGAATAGTAGAAGGGACGCGATTCGTTACCCTTAACTCGCTCAGCCTTTTCTTGTGTTTTTCAGAGACGTGGTCACTTATAGCTTTTTTGGTGTTTTCGTATCCTAACGCAGCTGCCACTTCCTTTGCTTTGAAGTAAGGCTTGTCGCCTTGCACTATGCATTGCAGTTTGGTTTCGTTGTTTTGAAATACGCGCAACATGGTATATTAGACAAATATTTCAATAGGCGACGCTCTTTAGCTGATTCATTTCCACGCTCAGCTGCGCGTCCGACACCACGAAAACGTAGCAGTTTATTTTGTCGCTGTCGCCCGCACTGGCGTTCTTGGTGCGCTTGATCTCCAATGTTATGCCATCCTGCGTATTTACTAGACGTAAACCCTGACCATGTAGGTCTTCGTCGTTAATGGTGCGCATATCGATCCATAACGCATATTTATCCTTAAAGAATTCCTCAGGGCTAATTTGGTCGCCAAACTTGCGCATTGCCTCCCTGTACACGTCTGCGGGCTTTATTCCCTGGGAGTAGACCTTGTTTGGAAAGCCGTTTATGTTGACCCCTACGTTAGTAATGTTAGGGTTGTGAAAGGCCTCGGAGTCGCGCTTACCGGCCTCGTAGGGCTTAGCAAACACCAGCATTAACCCCGTGAGACTTCTTCGGGGGAGGTTAATGCTTTGGTTGATAACCTCGTCCGTCTTATCCAAGAAGCTAAATGTCTTATACATCACTACGTGGTCGTAAAGGAATGCCTTTCCGGCACTGTATTCCATGCCAGCGCTACGGGCCAGCTCTTCGCTGTACACGGTCTCGTACTGTAGCTCTAAGTTGGTAATAGAGTATGGGGTTGTTGTGGTAAGTGCAGTGGTCAGCCCACCAATGATGTTATTAGCATCTGCTAAAGTAACTTCAAACTGTAGCTCGGATAACTGTCTTGGGTAATACACACCGTGATTCGTAATCACTTCAAAGTCCAGTGGTATGACGTACTTGCTACCATAGGCGGTCTTTATTCGCTTTGCGTCTGCCACTGCGGTTTCTCCGCTGCTGTCAGTAGGTTGCGTTTTCGTAGGTGTGCGGACCTTACGCAGAATGACACTACCAATTCCTTTTTCTATCCTTTGCGCGCGGTCAAATGCTGTCAACCATAGATCCTTATAGGTGGTATACAGATCGTACCTATTTAAGTCCAGCAAGGATTTCCCGGCGAACTTTACGCGCATTTTAGAAACAATGTTGCGACCCACGTTGTTAACGATAATCCTTTCGTCTGTGGGGTCAGACTGCACCGCTAGGTCGAACCTTAAAGCCAAAGTGCCGGGTACCAATACTAGGTTATCCGTTAGGCGGGGTACGCCTACGTACAGCGTCTCCCCTGGCTTTGCGCTAGAAGGCGTAAAGGTAACCCGATGAAAGGTGCGTTCTGCTTTCAGCCCGCCAACCTGCTTAGGTAATACGTTGGGATTTAACTTTGAGCTTATCATATATAATGGAAGTAGAAGGAACGGATTTTGATCCCCTTACCGAAGAAGGCCAGGCTGACATTAACAACGAAGAATACGACGAATGGACTAAAGGCGCGGAAACCGACCCCCTAGTTTACGACGCAGCCTTAGAAAACAAGTATGGTAGTAGATGGAAAAGCGCTAAGGCCACCTTAAGACGCATGTGGGAATCAAGGAACCGCGGCAGCCCCGTCCCAGAGTACTTGCAACTTCAAAACTTGGAGCAGCCGGAGGCAACCACACGGGAAACCATAGAGTGGGCAATGGAAGAACTAAGGATGCGTTATTCCCACCTTGATGCTGATGACATAAAGCTCCCAGAGCGCGGAAACAAAGTCCTAATAAGCGTTAGAGACCTGAGGTATCCCGAGAAGGACCGCTGGACGAAGCCACAGCTTCTTTTCGACGAAAGTGGCTCGGTTAAGGTTAACGTGGCAAGATTAAGGGGCTTCCAAGTGGCTACCCGGAGCGCTTTAGAGCGGCTGGAGACCTTAAATGAAAGGGTCGCGCTAGAAAAACGCGCTGAGGAGCTGCAAAAAACGTTAAAAGAAAGGGAGGAAGAATACGCAAAGCAAACTCAGCTAATTGTCGATGCTGAAAAAAAGTTCGGTAACGAAAGAATGATGGAAATGAGAAACCACTTGGATAAAGCCCTGCGGGAAAGGGAGAAAGCGCAAAGGGACCTGGAGGAGGCTAAAGGCTCAGGCGCCTCGGTGGACGCGCTGCGAGAAACGTTGGAAGAAAGGGAGGAAGAATACATGAAGCAAAACCAACGGCTTGCCGACGCACATAGGAGGGAAGTCGAATTTAAAAATCAAGAAATAAGTGAGCTGGTAGACCAAAGAACCCGAATTCGGCGTGAAAGGAATCAAGCACAAAAGGCTCTTAACCTCGCCCTGCAAGAGTTGGACTTAAGAAGCGAAGATGCTAATGACTTACAAACTACCATAGCCGGCTCTTTAGTGGAACGGCGACGGTTAATGGCTGAAATTAATACTAAGGAGGAACAAATCCGGCAAAGCGATCAAGGCATCGAAGACCTGGAGGGGCAAATAGAGCGGCAGCAAGAAGTAATTGCGGACCAAGCTCGCCCCGAAGAGGAAAGGGAGGCTGCCCAAAGGGAAACAGAAGATCTAGAGGTGCGCCTTGCGGAATTACGGGCGCAAAAGGAAAACCTGGAAAAGGAGCTGGGGCTTACCACCAAGGAAAAGGTAAAAAGAGCCCTTTTGAAGTATGGCGTTTCGCTGGCGTTTGCGGTCGCTATTTCAAGCGTAGTAGGAGTTATCCTTAACGCGCTTAAGGCTACAGGCGCGGGCGTAAAGAAATTAGGCAATGGACTGACGGACTTGGGAAAAAAGGTGGCCGCCGGTCTTCCTGGGCTGCTGGGTTCGGTTGTTTCCTTGGCACTTAGGGCCGGCGGCGAACTGTTAAAGTTCGTGGGAAGTAACATTTGGATCTTGGTTGTCGCTATCGGGGTGGTCCTCTTAAAGAAGATCAGATGATTCCTTGTCCTTGTGTATTACTCGAGGCTTATCGTCGTCGTCGGACGCCCGAGGCATCCTCGACTGGGGATAAGTAAAGATAGTATTCGCGCCGCCTTGATAATACGGAACTAGCGGCAGCACACTCATGGTGCTAATGGGTTTATGATTCCAAGTGGCATCCGGTGTAGGTTCGGTTGCCTTACCCGCAGCATTTATTCGGACAATGCTGGGCTTGGCGCCGGCGGCAGTGGCATCGCTGGGGCGAATCTGAAGCTTCGCATATTGGCAATTGGCTATCATGTGAAAAGTTAATGGTACTAGGTCTTCGAAGCTATATAGGTTAATCTCGGATGAAAAATGGGCCGGGTGCCTATTATTATTTTTCGTTCTGTAAGGCAACAATGGGGCGTTGGTCTCGTCAACAATCCTAAATCCAATATTACATGAATACCGCTCCGACATACTAATAGTGCATATGATCAATCCCAGCCCCCCAACATCCACCCACAGTCCGGTGTCATACCACTTGTCGCCCACGTAGTCCTTTTCCTCTAGGTAATGAAGAAACCAATCTTCCTTCGCGTGTGGATTCATATATTTAAAGGCTAAGCACCGTAAGAGTGCTAATGGTGTCGTGGTTAAAAGGCTTATCTCTTTGATCCTCTATGCTATTCACGCAAACGCTCCCAGTATCGTCTACGCGCATTTGCAGCTTTACCTTCCCATGACAATCAGCAACCATGTGTAAAGTCCAAGTCGTAAGATTCTCAGCGCTGCCGGGGTACGGCTCTACGGAGAAATGCGCAGGCTCCCTGTTGTTCGTCTTCGCGCGCATAGGCTGCAGTATGCCGTTGTAATCCAGGAACCTAAAGCCCACGTTGGCATGGCTCTCTGTGCCAATGCAAATAGTACAAAGAATTAACTTCTTTCCAGAGTAGTTCAAGTCTACAGACATCCCCGTGACATCAACCCAAGATGCCTGGGTGTATTTTTTCTCGCCTGTGTAAGTCGTATAAACGCAATCTACTCCAGCTACGTAGGGGTTGTTTATCGCCATATATAATAACTCAGACCAACACCCGCGACTGCTAGGCCGGCTTTTAATAAGTTATGGTCATATTCCTCTTCTTTTTTAGGCGCTCGGTATACTTCTTTTGTTAGCTGCACTTTCTTAGGTGGTTGCGTATGGTGCACTTGTTTAGGCTGTTCAACAAAGTGCCTTCTAATAGTGTCAGAGTTCACGTCATTCACCCCAAACTTCATATCCTTAGTAGCTCGCTGCAGTTTGTTGTTGTATCCTACTACAGAACCAGTATTTATAGATAAATTACTGGGCATTAACCAACAACCAGGGGCTACGGCATAGTCCAACCTCGCCTTAGAATTTTGTATAGCTAGTTGGTAACGCTGTACGCCCTTGCTAATGTCGCCCTCCAAGATCGAACTTTCGAATAAGATCAAGGCTTCGGCTCGCGTCTCTTCTGCGGCGCCGGTATTCCCCACTATGCTTGATCGGGTATTTACTTGGGCTCCAAGGATAGAATACACGTAAGCTTCTATGCTGCGATTCAAACGAGCAAGACCAGCTCTAGTTAGTCCTTTACCTTCTGGGGGTATGAAATTAAAGTATTGCTTCGTTTGCTCGTCGTTGGTAATCTTAATAATCAGTGGATTGGCCCCGGCATACTTACCACCCTCGTCTTTGAACAAAGGTCCATCGCGGACTTGCTTGGTATCCTTAACTGGACCCTCCAACCACCACCACTCACTCTTCAAATGATAATGGGTTTCTGGGTGGGAAGCCATGGTCCATTGTAAATTCAACGCGTGGACTTCCTTATCACTTAGCACATGCCCGCCAATCCCCCAATAAGCCCAAATGTGCCCCAAACCATTGTTAGCACCCGCGGTACACCTGAAATCCTTCCCTACAACGCCAAACTCCTAACAAAGTCGGTCGTAAGCAGGAACGTTGTATTTATTATCTCTTGGATAAAACGTGGCATCTCCCGGCAGCGCAATAACACCCATTTCATGTAGTATTCTTCTAACCGTGAAGTGGAAGTGAAACATGAATATCGAATTCTTCATCAAGTTCGCGCTTACCCCACAGCCACTGGTGGCGCACCAAACTGCAAAGTTCAACTGCTGCGGCCAATAACGCATGTTAGGACCACTTAACCATTCGTGGGCTTCTTTCGCCGTGGTATGATTAATGGGTACGTCTTTGAAGATATCTCGCACTTTTAACGGAAAGGAATGCTTGTTAGAGACCCGCATGTTCAACGTTAAGTCCAGGCTTGGGTGTTTATCGAATGACACCGCGGGTATCGGATAAGTACTGGTACCCAGCAATAATTCCTTTGACCAACCGGGTTCAACATGCGTTGGCGCTGGCGTTGGCTTATGCATTGGCGAATGCTTCAGTTGATCGTCTATTTGATTAACCAGCGTAGGCTTCAAATCCTCGTTGCTGTACATCCTGGAGCCGTTGTAGTAAATCCCATCAGGCCTCCTTTCGAACTTACTAGCATCCGCGTGCGGAAACATCTTCCTAAAGGCCCTCCAGTTCCAGTAATCCCGGTTGTCGTGATGTGGCTGCTCCTCAATATCATTCCCAAAAGCGTCGTACATTAGTATATATAATGGATGTTATACCATCAGCACCTCAGTTGTACCCAGATGTTCCCTATACTACACCTAACGAACTAAACGCCGAAAACTTCCGTCTGAATAAAGCGAACTTAATCTTGGCTTACTTGGAAGGGCAGGCAAAACACTACGAAAAAGTTAGGAAGAAAGACGACAGAGCCCGGAGTACGCTACATAAGATTGCGATAACTTCAGGATCCATATCTGTTGTGTTAACGGGCTCCGGCGTTGCTACTTCGCTTACTGGGCCGGGAATAATCGTTGGAGTTCCTTTGGCCGGCGTTGGGGCAACCTGTGGTATTATTTCGGC
The DNA here is from genome assembly GCF_029948245.1 of Actinia tenebrosa. Lineage (NCBI taxonomy): Eukaryota > Metazoa > Cnidaria > Anthozoa > Actiniaria > Actiniidae > Actinia > Actinia tenebrosa. The sequence continues at coordinate 59,110 of NW_028292594.1, read as the reverse complement.
TGTTGCTACGGGCATTATGAAGCAGTTGTCAAACAAAATATCCAAGCATGACACGACAATAGCTCTGTCAAGGGCTAAAGTAAATACTATTACCGATCTTGTCTCAAAGGCTTTGCGTGACAGAAAGATAGATGATGTAGAATTCTCGCTTATTCTGGCCGAAGAGGAAAAGTACGAGAAACTAAAGTCGGACATAAGGAATAAAAAAACAGTCGTAAAAGATCTTTCCAAGGAATCTCTCAAAAAGATCTACCAGGAGGCAAAAGAAGAGCTTCAAAGAAAGCTTGCTCAGTAAACATCTGCTTCGAAAAAAACAAAACAGGATTTTATTTGCATATTGAACGCCGGCTGTCTGGTTCATATGCAAATTAGTTTCACAAAATATTACACAAAATATTACACAGCCTGCATCGTTTTCACAAAACATTACACAGCCTGCATCGTTTTCACAAATGTGAAAAAACTTGTGTAAAATCATCGCCTGGGAATCCATCATAACAGGGGGTGGTTGGGGTCGATTTCGTAAAATATTTCGTAAATTACGTCAGGATAATAAGGAATATCCTTATCCAGCCGACAAAACATCCACTCGGCTCTGCTCATATCAGAAACCTCGGGAATAGACTCACCGGTAATTTCAGACAAAAGATAGGGAATAGCTTTGTAATATTTCCCTAGTTTTAATTTTTTCAGCGTTTTCCGTAGACTTTGTGGGGTTGGCTCTTCTAAATGGTCTATGATTTTCTTCTTTACTTCGTTGTTTAAATATACCGGTCGATAACCTTGGATATGACTCATCCAGTCTCTAAAGTATTTTATTCTCTTATAAGGTGTTTTCTTACGACCTCCATTGGCGTAATACTGCTCTCTGGTAGCATTTGGTACGGCATTACGAATATTCTTACCACACTCGTAACACTGTGCTGACGTGTCATCTTCTATTTGCATTTTCTTACCACAACACCAGAAACCCTTGGGCTTGGGTATGTTAACTTTGGATCTTACGCAAATTATACAGAAGTCATTGGTGAACTTTTCACATTCATGCATATATAAGACAAATATTACCAACACAGCAGTAGTAAGGGACTTCTCGCGAAAGCTAACAGTGTAACGCACCTACTTCACACGGGTTATTTCCATGCCGCCAAAAAGTTTCCTATAGACGCTAACGCGGGTAATTCCCGTAAAAACGTGATAGGTTCCTGGGGACTTCGCGAGTCCCCCTTACTGCTGCTGCAAAGTTCCTGTTGTGTTCACATACATTTGCTTATAAGAGCATTTTGCTGAATTAGCAAGGACTCCCCCAAGAAAATCCTTAATTTCTCAGCCGGTACATTAGCTGCAACCCCCAAATAAAAAAAAGCAAAGACTTTGGAGCTCGGTCTACAACACTATGTACTTTGGTGGGTGCTAGCGTGAATGATGGAAGAGTTTAAAGGCACAATGTAATGTGGAGTATAGAACATCCACAGCCATTGTTTGGGACACAGAGCCAGCGCTCGGGGGAGGGCCCGGAGGAGGTGAAAACTACTAGAAAGACGTATTTTAGCTGGAAATTTGCTGTTGAATATGATTCCCCTATCGATAACGGTCAAGAAAATTCGGTTTTCCAAACGAAATGACGTTGCCAAAGGAATTGGCAAAGTTCCTGTTGTGTTCACATACATTTGCTTTTAAGAGCATTTTGCTGAATCAGCAAGGACTCCCCCAAGAAAATCCTTAATTTCTCAGCCTGTACATTAGCTGCAGCCCCCAAATCAAAAAAAGCAACGACTTCGGAGCTCGGGCTACAAGACTATGTAGTTTGGTGTGTGCTAGCGTGAATGATGGAAGAGTTTAAAGGCACAATGTAATGTGGAGTATAGAACATCCACAGCCATTGTTTGGGACACAGAGCCAGCGCTGGGGGGAGGGCCCGGGGGAGGTGATAACTACTAGATAGACGTATTTTAGCTGGAAATTTGCTGTTGAACATGATTCCCCTATCGATAACGGTCAAGAGAATTCGGTTTTCCAAACGCAATGACGTTGCCAAAGGTATTGGCAAAGTTCCTGTTGTGTTCACATACATTTGCTTATAAGAGCATTTTGCTGAATCAGCAAGGACTCCCCCAAGAAAATCCTTAATTTCTCAGCCGGTACATTAGCTGCAGCCCCCAAATAAAAAAAAGCAACGACTTCGGAGCTCGGTCTACAACACTATGTACTTTGGTGGGTGCTAGCGTGAATGATGGAAGAGTTTAAAGGCACAATGTAATGTGGAGTATAGAACATCCACAGCCATTGTTTGGGACACAGAGCCAGCGCTGGGGGGAGGGCCCGGGGGAGATGAAAACTACTAGAAAGACGTATTTTAGCTGGAAATTTGCTGTTGAACATGATTCCCCTATCGAAAACGGTCAAGAAAATTCGGTTTTCCAAACGAAATGACGTTGCCAAAGGAATTGGCAAAGTTCCTGTTGTGTTCACATACATTTGCTTATAAGAGGATTTTGCTGAATTAGCAAGCACAGTGCGAAATTACAGATTTCCGAAATCGGAAATATTGTCGGAAATTCGATAGTTTGGAATTTCCGTCAAAATTACGGGTACGGAAATCCACTTTTCTGAAAGCCAGTCTCCCTACACATTTCCGTTAAGCGTTTAAGGCAAATAACGCCGTATACACACTGCTACATGTTTCCGTTCCATTTAAGGCACACGGAAATTGAATAAACTTCTGAACACTTAGAAAAAATGTAACAGTTAAATGTAAATATAAAATATGCATGGATCGATATCGTGCAAGAAAATGCAGAAGGTCTACGAAGGATCTATGTAAGATCAAATCAGCTAAAGTGAAAGTCATAAAATATTTTGAATAACTGCATCATACTAGGCAGAAACTAAAACGGCCTGCCGAAAAGCCATGCAGAAATAGCCAGTATTTGGTGAACAGCAGGGCTGTTTCGTCCTATTTGAGTTTAAGTCTTTTTAGCTTTGTTTATGCGAACTAAAACTTAAAACACATTATTTTGTGTCATTGCCATTTAATTAAGTTTTTCTTTATATTAGATTTCGAGGAAAGGGTTATGTTTTTGCAAGAGAAAATACAAATTTTGACAGATATAATTTACAGCTATTTCAAAAACATGTTCAGTGGTGTAGGATTTGAAGTTGGTACAAAATTTATGAAATGCTAGGTCTTCACCTTTATTCGAAAAAGAAGAACAAATGAAGTGATAGTATATACCATAAAAAAGCATCAGAGGTTCTATTTCTTTAATTTTGATTTGATTTACTGAACACTGAAAAATAATTTCCCACTAAATTAGTTCCCGAAAAAGCGAAGCAAGCGGCTTATAACAATCCGCTCTTGCACCTTTGGATTAACGTAAATCAAGTATGTTTAAAAAACTGTCTTTTGCTGAGAATTTTTTGACAATGTCCACATTTGCGTCTCTTGGAATCAATTGAATTTTGCACGTGGCCACCTCTAGAGGAAGGGCGTTTTGAAGATCTACTGGACATCGGTTAAACTAAAGCTCGGTTTATGTGTATACGTAATGGAACTTAAAGCCAGAAGTCAAAAACTCTTAGCGAATCTCAATCAAGACTAGTACAGAGCTCGATTTAAAATTTCTCACAACACGCCAAAAATACAATAAAGACTTTTAAACATGTTCTATTGACCCATAGGTGATGACAGAAATGTCACTGTAGTATTTTGATATTTGCCAGATAAACACACCCACGTTTAATTTAAAAAAAATTATTTTACTTTTATTTCATATAGCAATGACTGTTTACAATAAAGAAGATATTTTTTTTTTGTAGAAAATCTAATATAGTTCAGTAGTTCAAAGTTCTGTGTAAAGAACTGTCTGAATGTTCTGTTTACTTCTCTTGCAATGAATCGAATTTGTCAATAAAACCCTGGATTGATAATCTCATTACAGCATCATCGGTATAACATTCGTTAGCAATTTTTTCATACACTTTACATGATCTAACCTTACGGCATATACGACTAGCTAACCGTCCAAAACTGTAAGCATCAGTTATAGCAGTTGCTATTGCTGTTCCATCTAACAATTCCGGAGCAATATGAGGATATCTTTGTTTATCTTCCGGATCCCTATCTGTGTTACGGGAACGTGGTTGCATTGAATGTGTGTGAATACTTTTTCCAAAATCTACAACAACTGGGCACCACACACCATTTCTTCGAAACATTAATACGTTACTGCCATGGATATCGCAAAGGTTAAACCCTTTCGAGTGCATATGAGCTATTGACATTGCTAACGAGTAAATAATTGTAGGCCAAAAACTGTCATCGGTTATTACTCTTGTTAGCAAAGCCCCATTCAAAGTTAAAACTTTGCCATTCTCTCCACAAAACTCCATGACCAGCAGTATATTTCCATTCTTTTCACAAATTCAATAGAAGTACGGGAAGCCTGGATGATCATCTAAGTTGGAAAGTAACTGCGCTTCTTTCTCAATCAAATAGCAGTACTTTTGTTGCTTTATTGTCTTGACTGCTACTAAATTAGTTCTGTACCTCATCAGTCGAACGATACCAAATCTTCCTTCTCCTAAAATAATATTCTCGTCACATTCTTGTAACAATGTGGGGTTCAATGAGTCTGTCGGAAGTATGCTGATCAGCGAAGATGTTGGCTTTGTGGGGTTTGGCTGAGTAGGATGAGGTTCATTCAAACGGAAGTTTCTCTTCAGCTTTGCCGATGATTGTCCAATTTCTGGTCTAGCTGCCAACAAAACCTTTCCTGCGTAAGTAGAACCCAATAAACGGCTATTGTTCGGATTGAGAACAAAACCTTTGTCGGGTTTGATTTTTTTACCCGTTTGATGTGTAGTACTATTTGCTGTGGATACCACGCTGTCTTCACTCTCTTGTACTGTATCCAGTGCGCTTTGATGTGTACTGATGTTTTCTGAAGATTTCTTTTGTACGACAGCTGTCTTCTCCTGTACACGTCGCAACGCCTGCTTTTTCCTTAAATTTTTTTGGCGCAGTGACCGTTTCTCCTTTGAACGCGTGTATTTCTTGACTGGTTTCATGATAACACTAGTAAATCATCTGAGAACGCATAGGGTAATTGGGCATTATTTCAATCCGGAATTGTGTACCACCCTCTAACAACCGATGACGTCAAACGTCGAGAAAAGGCGGGAAATGCAGTTGTTTCAGACCAACGTACCGGTAATATCTTATTCGTGCTTCTAAATATATTTCTCTGTACTAAATCTATCTTTCGTCAAAATGATTGGCCTTGAGGATGAAACAACTGTTGAAGAACTACGGAGAGAGGTGGAATTGCTAAAAGGAGAGATGAAAGCCCTCAAAGAATCGAGAATAGAAGATCAACGATCGCAAAGGCAAACAACAAGCAAGAAGCAAAACATCGACCATGACTGCTCTGTAAGTAAATTAAATTGTTGCAATACTTAGTGGAAGGACTAATTTATTGGTTATCTTGCATGCAGTCTATATTTCTGCGATTGATACATATGCTAAGGAGGAAAGTGAGTTTATTTTAGATTACAATTAAAATGTGCTTACTTGGGTAAATTTCGCGCGCTTTTTAAGATCTATAATTTATGCAGTGCATTAATCAGTAGCCGTTTCAATTGCGCATACATTATGAACATACTAAAGTCAATAGTAATCAATGTTTGACATCAATTCGGGCCTATAAAATCTTGAAAGGCTATAGAAATCATTACAATCAAACAGTACAGTAAAAACCATAGTTCTTATGACTGGCGTACAAATATAATCATGTCAACCTAGAGAATAGAGTATTTATACTTGGGTTTCCTGTGGTCAATTACCTACGGACGACTGTTACACGGTCTTTCATCACTTCAACAAGATTAATGTCATAAGATCTATATCACGTTAATTTTCTTTTGTCTTCGAGAAAATCAGTTTGATATCAAATTTTTAACATCAAAAAGACTGCAAAGTTTAAGATCACACTGATTGTTGTTACTAACTTAACGAAAATATGATTTTTTATGTCGAATATTTGGAATGAAATGAGGTTTTAGTCTCGTCGGACATGCGATGAAAGGAAATTAAAATATATTTCTTTGCCAAGACGCTTACCAAAAACATAATAATAATTTTTGCATCTTTGCAAAGTCACTATCATGGATGTGACATATATTTGACAGTACGAACGCTTTTCTTGAAAATAAAATATTGCATATCACGCTAGAGTGTATACCATCTCGTACATTTTTCAGCGTAAAACTAAGCGAGTTTTGTCCCAAAACAAAAAAAGGTGTTTATTCCTATATTATGTCATTCAATTATTTGTTTTTTTATTTTTTAGAAAGCAGTACACAAAGTGTACCGTCAGCTCTTAAAGAATGCTGACTTTAGTGAATGGAGCTTTCAAGAAGGGTATAGTAGCGTTTTCAACAAATCATATGAAATAAGTTAGTTCGTCTCATTCGACAGGCCATCCGTCTTTGAGCGGAAAGCTAGTCGGTGCAGTTAAGCCGTCTTTGAATGGCAGAACAGCATTGAGACATTTTAATTGAAGAGCATGTGTATGTAGGCATTAATAGATTGCATAGTTTGTCTCATTCGACAGGCCATCCGTCATTGAGCGGAAAGCTAGTCGGTGCAGTTCAGCCGTCTTTTAATGGCAGAACAGCATCGACGATTCCGGTAAGTCATCTGTGCATTTTCATTCTTTACGTTGCCTGCATGTTTTGTGCTGAATTCTGTTCTCTTGTCTTTCCGTGTACTTTTCCCCCTAGATTTTTCTCTTATAGCAACAGGGACACCTCGCGAAAACTTAGAAGAGAAGTGAGAGGTCTGTACGGAGATAGTACTTGGAAGAAATCCGCTTTAAAAGGTTAATTTAATGTTTATATTTGTATCGAGTTGTACAATTCTGTTCAAGGTACTTGAAAATATGCAGTGCAAACAAGACGCTATGAATTAAAAAGCACATCTCCTTGCCCTCAGATATGAAATCCCTATTTTTAACTCCGCGCGAACCTAAATTACTTTTATCATTATGGTCTAAAAAAATCAAAACTTTTGAAAGTGTTTATATCTGCCGAAACATTGTCCATTTCAAACTCCAATAGAATCCTACTCAACTGCAATGCACTGAGGGTCAATGCCAATTTAAATTACAGTATAATGCATTGGATCCAGCGAATTTTTAACAATTATCGATATATATGTGTTTCAATTGTAAATCTTACAGTTGCTGTTCATAATATGTTCAGATTATATTCACCGGTACTGGAAATCCCTGAGGGACGATCAAACAAGACGGAAAAACCAGAAGTTTATGGAGCATAGGAATAACCTACGACAACAACAACGAAAAAAACGGGTAAATGAGTGCCATCAGATGTTTTCCCTTCGTCTTGCCTGAAAACACCGCTGATATTTATTAATACATAGTTCTATACTTCCTAGGACAGAAACTTGAAAGACGAAGAAAAGCTCTTGCTTCCGTTGAGCTGTCTACCGGCGACAGGGTAAAAGCAAAAGAGATGATAGAGGGGCCATTCGCACTTGAGTGCATGTCAAGCGAGGAGAGCTGTGACGATGAGGAAATGGAAGCTGGCCCAGGTCCCAAGCCTCGAAAGATTCGTAGGCTGTCCTGGGAAAGATCGCGATTGCATAACATCTAAAAAGCGATTGATGATCATATCAAAAAGAATCTAACAGCGGCGCAAAAACGGCTTTGTTCCAGGACCATCATTGCAACTGAGAAATCGAATCGCACAAAGCCTAAGGAAATACCTTCTTGGGAAGCCAGAGAAGGCAATGAATGAATTGAATGAAGTCAGATTTGTCTTCTCCTTTACGATTGTATAAGAGCGATATCACATAAGCAATGTTTTACATGCAAATGAGCTGCCCAGTGAAATAGCATGATAATGAAGTGAACCAGATGAGTTTTGTAAGCTAAAACATTACAACAATTGCCTTGTATTGGAAATATTATTTTTGACAAACTAAAGATCGATAGGACTTGAACTGTTTTCTAATACGGTGAAAATTGTATGATTCACGCATATCTCATTTTTAAACAGTAGTGAATATCGGACTGTTTTCCCACCTATACTATGCATGGTGCAATTTTTATTATTCACGACATCCAAAAAATATTGCTAAGCTTCAAAGACTTAAACAAAATTGAATATAGCAGTGTAAAGCCGTTTTTTGTTCATTATCATTTTTGTTAGAAAAGTTCAACACGTCTCTCGGCCATAAAAGCCACAAGCTCAGTAGTGCAAACAGCATGTGCACACTTCAATAGCATGCTATTTCACAGGGCAGCTCATTTGCATGTAAACATTGCTTATGTGATATCGCTCTATTGTATTGTTTCTATCGTATTAGAGTACATATACAAACCTTAAAAGCTTGTAAAATTTTTCACTATTTAGTACAAATGGTACAAATTAAAATATAGAAAACAAAATATTTACGAAGTGAAAAAACATTTGACAGCCGGACGCGATCTTCAAATTACTAAATGTCCACAGTCAAATAATTAAATGGTTTAGTCAAATAATTGGCAAAAAATATAACTATACATTACTGTTTATGATCCACGCTTTTGATGTTAATACTTTAAGTATGTCAGAGTATGTTGTCATAATTAAGAAGACATACACTATATAAGAGAAGCTAAACTCAGTGCCCATTCATCAGCATTGAATTGTCCGTTTTTCTCCTCGCATACTTTGCTTTTGTGATTTCTTTTTCTTTTTTGTTCATTTTTTCTTTAATGCAATTTGTACTTATATCGCGTATTTGTTTATTATTTCTTTCGTTTTCAATTTTGATTTCTATAATTTGTAAACTTGATTTGTCGTTATCGCTAAATCTCAACTAGTTATTGCATTATTGATTGACTATTAATTTATACAATTGTAATATTTATATATAAAATGAAATTTAATAAAATATATATTTTTTAAATCCCATCGTGGATAAATGTCTAAATACGGATTGCAGCAGTTGCGTGAGGATATGAATGAAGTGAATAGTAAAGTGAATAGTGAATTGAAGTATATAAACCACACAATCATGAAAAGTAGCGGCTTGATAAAAAATCAATACGGCTCTTATTGATGCGTATATAAGCCTTTCTTATTATGAGTATAAGTCTCTTATTCATGAGTATAAGCTACCAAAACACGAGTATACGTTACTCGTATACTTGAGTTCCAGATGACTTAACCTCAACGGAAACAGAGTGCGGTTATTAGTGCGTTTCCGTAGTTTACGGTAAAACGGAAACATGAGATTACGACACGTTTACGTCAACTTATACAAATGAATAAGCAACGGAAACGTTAACTTATCCTTGCGATTCCATAAGTTTTCCGTAGACTGAAATTGAGGATTTCGCACTGTGTATGTGTAAGTGTGTGTAAGTCAGATTGTATGTTCGTGTAGGTGTTAATAAGTGTGTGTGTGTGTGCGTGTGTAAGTAAATATAAGTAAATGTGTATTTAAGTGTGTGTAAGTGTGTGTAAGTGTTAGCAAATGTTGGAAAATGTGTGTAAGTATGTGTGTAAGTGTGTGTAAATGTTGGTAAATATTCGAAAATGTGTATAACTATGTATGTAAGTATGAGCGTAAGTATGTGTCTAAGTGTGTGCAATTGTTAGTAGGTGTTTGTAAGTATTTGCAAAATGCATCTGTAAGTGTGTGTAAGTCTGATTGTATGTTTGTGTAAGTGTCTGTAAGTGTGTGTGTGTGTGTGTGTGTAAGCAAGTATAAGTAAATGTGTGTTTAAGTGTGCGTAGGTGTGTGTAAGTGCGTGTAGGTTGCTGTGAGTGTGTGTAACTGTGTTTAAGTGTATGTAAGTGTCTGCTTAAGTGTTAGTAAATGTTGGAAAACTTGTGTAAGTATATGTGTAAGTGTGTGTAAGTGTTAGTAAATGTTGGAAAAAGTGTGTAAGTATGAGTTTAAGTGTGTGTAAGTGTTAGTAAATGTTCGAAAATGTGTGTAAGTAAGTGTGCAAGTATGTGTGTAAATGTGTGTAAGTGTGTGTAAGTGTGTGTAAGTGTGTGTAAGTGTGTGTAAGTGTGTGTAAGTGTGTGTAAGTGTGTGTAAATGTGTGTAAATGTATGTGTAAATCTCTGTAAGTCTGATTGCATGTTTGTGTAAGTTTCTGTAAGTGTGTGTGTTTGTGTGTGTGTAAGTAAGTATAAGTAAATGTGTGTTTAAGTGTGCGTAGGAGTGTGTAAATGCGTGTAGGTTTATGTGAGTGTGTGTAAGTGTGTGTAAGTGTATGTAAGTGTGTGCTTAAGTGTTAGTAAATGTTGAAAAATTTGTGTAAGTATGTGTGTAAGTGTGTGTAAGTGTTAGTAAATGTTGGAAAAAGTGTGTAAGTATGAGTTTAAGTGTGTGTAAGTGTTAGTAAATGTTCGAAAATGTGTGTAAGTAAGTGAGCAAGTATGTGTGTAAGTGTGTGTAAGTGTGTGTAAGTGTGTGTAAGTGTGTGTAAGTGTGTGTAAATGTGTGTAAATGTATGTGTAAATCTCTGTAAGTCTGATTGCATGTTTGTGCAAGTTTCTGTAAGTGTGTGTGTTTGTGTGTGTGTAAGTAAGTATAAGTAAATGTGTGTTTAAGTGTGCGTAGTAGTTTGTAAGTGCGTGTAGGTTGATGTGAGTGTGTGTAACTGTGTTTAAGTGTATGTAAGTGTGTGCTTAAGTGTTAGTAAATGTTGGAAAACTTGTGTAAGTATGTGTGTAAGTGTGTGTAAGTGTTAGTAAATGTTGGAAAAAGTGTGTAAGTATGTGTTTAAGGGTGTGTAAGTGTTAGTAAATGTTCGAAAATGTGTGTAAGTAGGTGTGCAAGTATGTGTGTAAGTGTGTGTGGTGTCTATAAGTAAGTATAAGTAAATGTGTGTTTAAGTGTGCGTAGGTGTGTGTAAGTGCGTTTAGGTTGATGTGAGTGTGTGTAAGGTTGTGTAAGTGTATGTAAGTGTGTGCTTAAGTGTTAGTAAATGTTGGAAAATTTTTGTAAGTATGTTTGTAAGTGTGTGTAAGTGTTAGTAAATTTTGGAAGACTTGTGTAAGTATGTGTGTAAGTGTGTGTAAGTGTTAGTAAATGTTCGAAAACATGTGTAAGTCGGTGTGCAAGTACGTGTGTAAGTGAGTGTGTGTGTCTGTAAGTAAGTATAAGTAAATGTGTGTTTAAGTGTGCGTAGGTGTGTGTAAGTGCGTGTAGGTTGATGTGAGTGTGTGTAACTGTGTTTAAGTGTATGTAAGTGTGTGCTTAAGTGTTAGTAAATGTTGGAAAACTTGTGTAAGTATGTGTGTAAGTGTGTGTAAGTGTTAGTAAATGTTGGAAAAAGTGTGTAAGTATGTGTTTAAGTGTGTGTAAGTGTTAGTAAATGTTCGAAAACATGTGTAAGTCGGTGTGCAAGTACGTGTGTAAGTGTGCGTAAATGTGTGTAAATGTATGTGTAAGTGTTTGTAAGTCTGATTGTATGTTTGTGTAAGTGACTATAAGTGTGTGTGTTTGTGTGTGTGTAAGTAAGTATAAGTAAATGTGTGTTTAAGTTTGTGTAAGTGTGTGTAAGTTGATGTAAGTGTGTGTAAGTGTGTGTAAGTGTGTGTGTAATTGTTAGTAAATGTTGGAAAGTGTTTGTAAGTATGTGTTTAAGTGTGTGTAAGTTTTAGTAAATGTTCGAAAATGTGTGTAAGTAGGTGTGCAAGTATGTATGTAAGTGTGTGTGTGTGTCTGTAAGTAAGTATAAGTAATTGTGTGTTTACGGGTGCGTAGGTGTGTGTAAGTGCGTGTAGGTTGATGTGAGTGTGTGTAAGTGTGTGTAAGTGTATGTAAGTGTGTGCTTAAGTGTTAGTAAATGTTGGAAAATTTGTGTAAGTATGTGTTTAAGTTTGTGTAAATGTTAGTAAATGTTGGAAAATGTGTGTAAGTATGTGTGTAAGTGTGTGTAAGTGTTAGTAAATTTCGGAAAATGGGTGTAAGTATGTGTGTAAGTGTGTGTAAGTGTTAGTAAATGTTCGAAATTGTGTGTAAGGAAGTGTGCAAGTATGTGTGTAAGTGTGCGTAAATGTATGTAAATGTATGTGTAAGTGTTTGTAAGTCTGATTGTATGTTTGTGTAAGTGACTGTAAGTGTGTGTGTGTGTGTGTGTGTAAGTAAGTATAAGTAAATGTGTGTTTAAGTGTCCGTAGGTGTGTGTAAGTGCGTGTAGGTTTATGTGAGTGTGTGTAACTGTGTTTAAGTGTATGTAAGTGTCTGCTTAAGTGTTAGTAAATGTTGGAAAACTCCTGTAAGTATATGTGTAAGTGTGTGTAAGTGTTAGTAAATGTTGGAAAAAGTGTGTAAGTATGAGTTTAAGTGTGAGTAAGTGTTAGTAAATGTTCGAAAATGTGTGTAAGTAAGTGAGCAAGTATGTGTATAAGTGTGTGTAAGTGTGTGTAAGTGTGTGTAAGTGTGTGTAAGTGTTTGTAAATGTGTGTAAATGTATGTGTAAATCTCTGTAAGTCTATTTGCATGTTTGTGTAAGTTTCTGTAAGTGTGTGTGTTTGTGTGTGTGTAAGTAAGTATAAGTAAATGTGTGTTTAAGTGTGCGTAGGAGTGTGTAAGTGCGTGTAGGTTGATGTGAGTGTGTGTAACTGTGTTTAAGTGTATGTAAGTGTTTGCTTAAGTGTTAATAAATGTTGGAAAACTTGTGTAAGTATGTGTGTAAGTGTGTGTAAGTGTTAGTAAATGTTGGAAAAAGTGTGTAAGTATGTGTTTAAGTGTGTGTAAGTGTTAGTAAATGTTCGAAAATGTGTGTAAGTAGGTGTGCAAGTACGTGTGTAAGTGTGTGTGTGTGTGTGTTTAAGTGTGTGTGTGTGTGTGTAAGTAAGTATAAGTAAATGTGTGTTTAAGTGTGCGTAGGTGTGTGTAAATGCGTGTAGGTTTATGTGATTGTGTGTAAGTGTGTGTAAGTGTATGTAAGTGTGTGCTTAAGTGTTAGTAAATGTTGGAAAATTTGTGTAAGTATGTGTGTAAGTGTGTGTAAGTGTTAGTAAATTTTGGAAAATGTGTGTAACTATTTGTATAAGTGTGTGTAAGTGTTAGTAAATGTTCGAAATTGTGTGTAAGTAAGTGTGCAAGTATGTGTGTAAGTGTGTCTAAATGTGTGTTAATGTATGTGTAAGTGTTTGTAAGTCTGATTGCTTTTTTGTGTAAGTGTCTGTAAGTGTGTGTGTTTGTGTGTGTGTAAGTAAGTATAAGTAAATGTGTGTTTAAGTGTGCGTAGGAGTGTGTAAGTGCGTGTAGGTTGATGTGAGTGTGTGTAACTGTGTTTAAGTGTATGTAAGTGTGTGCTTTAGTGTTAGTAAATGTTGGAAAACTTGTGTAAGTATGTGTGTAAGTGTGTGTAAGTGTTAGTAAATGTTGGAAAAAGTGTGTAAGTATGTGTTTAAGGGTGTGTAAGTGTTAGTAAATGTTCGAAAATGTGTGTAAGTAGGTGTGCAAGTATGTGTTTAAGTGTGTGTGGTGTCTATAAGTAAGTATAAGTAAATGTGTGTTTAAGTGTGCGTAGGTGTGTGTAAGTGGGTGTAAGTTGATGTGAGTGTGTGTAAGGTTGTGTAAGTGTATGTAAGTGTGTGCTTAAGTGTTAGTAAATGTTGGAAAATTTTTGTAAGTATGTTTGTAAGTGTGTGTAAGTGTTAGTAAATTTTGGAAGACTTGTGTAAGTATGTGTGTTAGTATTTGTGTAAGTGTGTGTAAATGTATTTATAAGTGTGTGTAAGTCTGATAGTATGTTTGTGTAAGTGTCTGTAATTGTGTATGTGTGTGTGTGTAAGTAAGTATAAGTAAATGTGTGTTTAAAAGTATGTAAGTGTGTGTAAGTGTTAGTAAATGTTGGAAAATTTTTGTAAGTATCTTTGTAAGTGTGTGTAAGTGTTAGTAAATTTTGGAAAATGTGTGTAAGTATGTGTGTAAGTGTGTGTAAGTGTTAGTAAATGTTCGAAATTGTGTGTAAGGAAGTGTGCAAGTATGTGTGTAAGTGTGCGTAAATGTGTGTAAATGTATGTGTAAGTGTTTGTAAGTCTGATTGTATGTTTGTGTAAGTGACTGTAAGTGTGTGTGTTTGTGTGTGTATAAGTAAGTATAAGTAAATGTGTGTTTAAGTGTGCGTAGGAGTGTGTAAGTGCGTGTAGGTTTATGTGAGTGTGTGTAACTGTGTTTAAGTGTATGTAAGTGTGTGCTTAAGTGTTAGTAAATGTTGGAAAATTGTGTAAGTATATGTGTAAGTGTGTGTAAGTGTTAGTAAATGTTGGAAAAAGTGTGTAAGTATGAGTTTAAGTGTGTGTAATTGTTAGTAAATGTTCGAAAATGTGTGTAAGTAAGTGAGCAAGTATGTGTGTAAGTGTGTGTAAGTGTGTGTAAATGTGTGTAAATGTATGTGTAAATCTCTGTAAGTCTGATTGCATGTTTGTGTAAGTTTCAGTAAGTGTTTGTGTTTGTGTGTGTGTAAGTAAGTATAAGTAAATGTGTGTTTAAGTGTGCGTAGGAGTGTGTAAGTGCGTGTAGGTTGATGTGAGTGTGTGTAACTGTGTTTAAGTGTATGTAAGTGTGTGCTTAAGTGTTAGTAAATGTTGGAAAACTTGTGTAAGTATGTGTGTAAGTGTGTGTAAGTGTTAGTAAATGTTGGAAAAAGTGTGTAAGTATGTGTTTAAGTGTGTGTAAGTGTTAGTAAATGTTCGAAAATGTGTGTAAGTAGGTGTGCAAGTACGTGTGTAAGTGTGTGTGTGTGTGTGTTTAAGTGTGTGTGTGTGTGTAAGTAAGTATAAGTAAATGTGTGTTTAAGTGTGCGTAGGTGTGTGTAAATGCGTGTACGTTTATGTGAGTGTGTGTGTGTGTAAGTGTATGTAAGTGTGTGCTTAAGTGTTAGTAAATGTTGGAAAGTTTGTGTAAGTATGTGTGTAAGTGTGTGTAAATGTTAGTAAATTTTGGAAAATGTGTGTAACTATTTGTATAAGTGTGTGTAAGTGTTAGTAAATGTTCGAAATTGTGTGTAAGTAAGTGTGCAAGTATGTGTGTAAGTGTGTGTAAATGTGTGTTAATGTATGTGTAAGTGTTTGTAAGTCTGATTGCTTTTTTGTGTAAGTGTCTGTAAGTGTGTGTGTTTGTGTGTGTGTAAGTAAGTATAAGTAAATGTGTGTTTAAGTGTGCGTAGGAGTGTGTAAGTGCGTGTAGGTTGATGTGAGTGTGTGTAACTGTGTTTAAGTGTATGTAAGTGTGTGCTTAAGTGTTAGTAAATGTTGGAAAACTTGTGTAAGTATGTGTGTAAGTGTGTGTAAGTGTTAGTAAATGTTGGAAAAAGTGTGTAAGTATGTGTTTAAGTGTGTGTAAGTGTTAGTAAATGTTCGAAAATGTGTGTAAGTAGGTGTGCAAGTATGTGTGTAAGTGTGTGTGGTGTCTATAAGTAAGTATAAGTAAATGTGTGTTTAATTGTGCGTAGGTGTGTGTAAGTGGGTGAAAGTTGATGTGAGTGTGTGTAAGGTTGTGTAAGTGTATGTAAGTGTGTGCTTAAGTGTTAGTAAATGTTGGAAAATTTGTGTAAGTATGTTTGTAAGTGTGTGTAAGTGTTAGTAAATTTTAGAAAATGGTGTAACGTATTGTGTTAAGTGTGTTGTAAGTGTTAGTAAATTGTCGAAATTGTGTTTAAGTAAGTGTGCAAGTATGTGTGTAAGTGTGTGTAAATGTGTGTTAAATGTATGTGTAAGTGTTTGTAAGTCTGATTGCTATTTTTGTGTAAGTGTACTGTAAGTGTGTGTGTTTGTGTGTGTATAAGTAAGTATAAGTAAATGTGTGTTTAAGTGTGGCGTAGGAGTGTGTAAGTGCGTGTAGGTTGATTGTGAGTGTGTGTAACTGTGTTTAAGTGTATGTAAGTGTGTGCTTAAGTGTTAGTAAATGTTGGAAAACTTGTGTAAGTATGTGTGTAAGTGTGTGTGTAAGTGTTAGTAAATGTTGGAAAAAGTGTGTAAGTATGTGTTTAAGTGTGTGTAAGTGTTAGTAAATGTTCGAAAATGTGTGTAAGTAAGTGTGCAAGTATGTGTGTAAGTGTGTGTGTGTGTTGTGTGTAAGTGTGCGTTGTGTGTAAGTGCGTGTAGTGTGTGTAAATGTGTGTGTGTGTAAAAGTGTTCCGTGTGTAAGTGTGTGTTGTGTGTGTGTAAGTGTTAGTAAGAAATTGTGTGTAATTGTGCTGTGTGTAAGTGTGCCTGTGTATGTGATAAGTGTGTGTGTTTTGTGTGGTGTAAGGTAATGTGAACCTGTGTGTAAAGTAAGTGTGTGTAAGTGTTAGTAAATGTTAGTGTAACGTGTGTGTGTGTGTGTGTAAGTATAAGTAAATGTGTGTTTAAGTGTGCGTAGGTGTGTGTAAGTGCGTGTAGGTTGATGTGAGTGTGTGTAAGTGTGTAAGTGTATGTAAGTGTGTGCTTAAGTGTTAGTAAATGTTGGCTGTAAGTGTTAGTAAGTGTGTGTAGTGTTAGTAAATTTTTGAAAATGTGTGTAAGTATGTGTGTAAGTGTGTGTAAGTGTTAGTAAATGTTCGAAATTGTGTGTAAGGAATTGTGCAAGTACGTGTGTAAGTGTGCGTAAATGTGTGTAAATGTATGTGTAAGTGTTTGTAAGTCTGATTGTATGTTTGTGTAAGTGACTGTAAGTGTGTGTGTTTGTGTGTGTATAAGTAAGTATAAGTAAATGTGTGTTTAAGTGTGCGTAGGAGTGTGTAAGTGCGTGTAGGTTGCTTTGAGTGTGTGTAACTGTGTTTAAGTGTATGTAAGTGTGTGCTTAAGTGTTAGTAAATGCTTGGAAAACTTGTGTAAGTATGTGTGTAAGTGTGTGTAAGTGTTAGTAAATGTTGGAAAAAGTGTGTAAGTATGTGTTTAAGTGTGTGTAAGTGTTAGTAAATGTTCGAAAATATGTGTAAGTCGGTGTGCAAGTATGTGTGTAAGTGTGTGTGTGTGTCTGTAAGTAAGTATAAGTAAATGTGTGTTTAAGTGTGCGTAGGTGTGTGTAAGTGCGTGTAGGTTGATGTGAGTGTGTGTAAGTGTGTGTAAGTGTATGTAAGTGTGTGCTTAAGTGTTAGTAAATGTTGGGAAATTTGTGTAAGTATGTGTCTAAGTGTGTGTAAGTGTTAGTAAATTTATGAAAAATTGTGTAAGTATGTGTGTAAGTGTGTGTAAGTGTTAGTAAATGTTCGAAATTGTGTGTTAAGGAAGTGTGCAAGTATGTGTGTAAGTGTGCGTAAATGTGTGTAAATGTATGTGTAAGTGTTTGTAAGTCTGATTGTATGTTTGTGTAAGTGACTATAAGTGTGTGTGTTTGTGTGTGTGTAAGTAAGTATAAGTAAATGTGTGTTTAAGTTTGTGTAAGTGTGTGTAAGTTGATGTAAGTGTGTGTAAGTGTGTGTAAGTGTGTGTGTAATTGTTAGTAAATGTTGGAAAGTGTGTGTAAGTATGTGTTTAAGTGTGTGTAAGTGTTAGTAAATGTTCGAAAATGTGTGTAAGTAGGTGTGCAAGTATGTATGTAAGTGTGTGTGTGTGTCTGTAAGTAAGTATAAGTAATTGTGTGTTTACGTGTGCGTAGGTGTGTGTAAGTGCGTGTAGGTTGATGTGAGTGTGTGTAAGTGTTTGTAAGTGTACGTAAGTGTGTGCTTAAGTGTTAGTAAATGTTGGAAAATTTGTGTAAGTATGTGTGTAAGTGTGTGTAAGTGTTAGTAAATTTCGGAAAATGGGTGTAAGTATGTGTGTAAGTTTGTGTAAGTGTTAGTAAATGTTCGAAATTGTGTGTAAGGAAGTGTGCAAGTATGTGTGTAAGTGTGCGTAAATGTGTGTAAATGTATGTGTAAGTGTTTGTAAGTCTGATTGTATGTTTGTGTAAGTGACTGTAAGTGTGTGTGTTTGTGTGTGTATAAGTAAGTATAAGTAAATGTGTGTTTAAGTGTGCGTAGGAGTGTGTAAGTGCGTGTAGGTTGCTTTGAGTGTGTGTAACTGTGTTTAAGTGTATGTAAGTGTGTGCTTAAGTGTTAGTAAATGTTGGAAAACTTGTGTAAGTATGTGTGTAAGTGTGTGTAAGTGTTAGTAAATGTTGGAAAAAGTGTGTAAGTATGTGTTTAAGTGTGTGTAAGTGTTAGTAAATGTTCGAAAATATGTGTAAGTCGGTGTGCAAGTATGTGTGTAAGTGTGTGTGTGTGTCTGTAAGTAAGTATAACTAAATGTGTGTTTAAGTGTGCGTAGGTGTGTGTAAGTGCGTGTAGGTTGATGTGCATGTGTGTAAGTGTGTGTAAGTGTATGTAAGTGTGTGCTTAAGTGTTAGTAAATGTTGGGAAATTTGTGTAAGTATGTGTCTAAGTGTGTGTAAGTGTTAGTAAATTTATGAAAAATTGTGTAAGTATGTGTGTAAGTGTGTGTAAGTGTTAGTAAATGTTCGAAATTGTGTGTTAGGAAGTGTGCAAGTATGTGTGTAAGTGTGCGTAAATGTGTGTAAATGTATGTGTAAGTGTTTGTAAGTCTGATTGTATGTTTGTGTAAGTGACTATAAGTGTGTGTGTTTGTGTGTGTGTAAGTAAGTATAAGTAAATGTGTGTTTAAGTTTGTGTAAGTGTGTGTAAGTTGATGTAAGTGTGTGTAAGTGTGTGTAAGTGTGTGTGTAATTGTTAGTAAATGTTGGAAAGTGTGTGTAAGTATGTGTTTAAGTGTGTGTAAGTGTTAGTAAATGTTCGAAAATGTGTGTAAGTAGGTGTGCAAGTATGTATGTAAGTGTGTGTGTGTGTCTGTAAGTAAGTATAAGTAATTGTGTGTTTACGTGTGCGTAGGTGTGTGTAAGTGCGTGTAGGTTGATGTGAGTGTGTGTAAGTGTTTGTAAGTGTACGTAAGTGTGTGCTTAAGTGTTAGTAAATGTTGGAAAATTTGTGTAAGTATGTGTGTAAGTGTGTGTAAGTGTTAGTAAATTTCGGAAAATGTGTGTAAGTATGTGTGTAAGTGTGTGTAAGTGTTAGTAAATGTTCGAAATTGTGTGTAAGGAATTGTGCAAGTATGTGTGTAAGTGTGCGTAAATGTGTGTAAATGTATGTGTAAGTGTTTGTAAGTCTGATTGTATGTTTGTGTAAGTGACTGTAAGTGTGTGTGTTTGTGTGTGTATAAGTAAGTATAAGTAAATGTGTGTTTAAGTGTGCGTAGGAGTATGTAAGTGCGTGTAGGTTGCTGTGAGTGTGTGTAACTGTGTTTAAGTGTATGTAAGTGTGTGCTTAAGTGTTAGTAAATGCTGGAAAACTTGTGTAAGTAAGTGTGTAAGTGTGTGTAAGTTTTAGTAAATGTTGGAAAAAGTGTGTAAGTATGTGTTTAAGTGTGTGTAAGTGTTAGTAAATGTTCGAAAATATGTGTAAGTCGGTGTGCAAGTATGTGCGTAAGTGTGTGTGTGTGTCTGTAAGTAAGTATAAGTAAATGTGTGTTTAAGTGTGCGTAGGTTTGTGTAAGTGCGTGTAGGTTGATGTGAGTGTGTGTAAGTGTGTGTAAGTGTATGTAAGTGTGTGCTTAAGTTTTAGTAAATGTTGGAAAATTTGTGTAAGTATGTGTCTAAGTGTGTGTAAGTGTAAGTAAATTTATGAAAATGTGTGTAAGTATGTGTGTAAGTGTGTGTAAGGGTTAGTAAATGTTCGAAATTGTGTGTAAGGAAGTGTGCAAGTATGTGTGTAAGTGTGCGTAAATGTGTGTAAATGTATGAGTAAGTGTTTGTAAGTCTGATTGTATGTTTGTGTAAGTGACTATAAGTGTGTGTGTTTGTGTGTGTGTAAGTAAGTATAAGTAAATGTGTGTTTAAGTTTGTGTAAGTGTGTGTAAGTTGATGTAAGTGTGTGTAAGTTTGTGTAAGTGTGTGTGTAATTGTTAGTAAATGTTGGAAAGTGTGTGTAAGTATGTGTTTAAGTGTGTGTAAGTGTTAGTAAATGTTCGAAAATGTGTGTAAGTAGGTGTGCAAGTATGTATGTAAGTGTGTGTGTGTGTCTGTAAGTAAGTATAAGTAATTGTGTGTTTACGTGTGCGTAGGTGTGTGTAAGTGCGTGTAAGTTGATGTGAGTGTGTGTAAGTGTGTGTAAGTGTATGTAAGTGTGTGCTTAAGTGTTAGTAAATGTTGGAAAAAGTGTGTAAGTATGTGTGTAAGTGTGTGTAAGTGTTAGTAAATTTCGGAAAATGGGTGTAAGTATGTGTGTAAGTATGTGTAAGTGTTAGTAAATGTTCGAAATTGTGTGTAAGGAAGTGTGCAAGTATGTGTGTAAGTGTGCGTAAATGTGTGTAAATGTATGTGTAAGTGTTTGTAAGTCTGATTGTATGTTTGTGTAAGTGACTGTAAGTGTGTGTGTGTGTGTGTGTGTTAGTAAGTATAAGTAAATGTGTGTTTAAGTGTCCGTAGGTGTGTTAAGTGCGTGTAGGTTTATGTGAGTGTGTGTAACTGTGTTTAAGTGTATGTAAGTGTCTGTATAAGTGTTAGTAAATGTTGGAAAACTTGTGTAAGTATATGTGTAAGTGTGTGTAAGTGTTAGTAAATGTTGGAAAAAGTGTGTAAGTATGAGTTTAAGTGTGTGTAAGTGTTAGTAAATGTTCGAAAATGTGTGTAAGTAAGTGTGCAAGTATGTGTGTAAGTGTGTGTAAGTGTGTGTAAGTGTGTGTAAGTGTGTGTAAGTGTGTGTAAATGTGTGTAAATGTATGTGTAAATCTCTGTAAGTCTGATTGCATGTTTGTTTAAGTTTCTGTAAGTGTGTGTGTTTGTGTGTGTGTAAGTAAGTATAAGTAAATGTGTGTTTACGTGTGCGTAGGTGTGTGTAAGTGCGTGTAGGTTGATGTGAGTGTGTGTAAGTGTGTGTAAGTGTATGTAAGTGTGTGCTTAAGTGTTAGTAAATGTTGGAAAATTTGTGTAAGTATGTGTGTAAGTGTGTGTAAGTGTTAGTAAATTTCGGAAAATGGGTGTAAGTATGTGTGTAAGTGTGTGTAAGTGTTAGTAAATGTTCGAAATTGTGTGTAAGGAAGTGTGCAAGTATGTGTGTAAGTGTGCGTAAATGTGTGTAAATGTATGTGTAAGTAGTATAGGGGATGGGGGTTCCAGCGCAACGACCACCGGAGGATTACCCGTCTAAAGTACCCCCCTCGATTCGTACTGCGATTACCCGCATCCCGTGTTTATGTAAAATATGTTAGTCTATATATGGAGTGCGAAGATTGTAAAGAGTTTGCTTATGATTTCTGTGTAAAGTGCTTGAAACCCAAGTTTGTTACCCCACCACCAAATAAATATGTTTGTTGTGACAAGAAAATGCAAATAGAAGACGACACGTCAGCACAGTGTTACGAATGTGGTAAGAATATTCGTAATGCCGTACCAAATGCTACCAAAGAGCAATATTATGCCAATGGAGGTCGTAAGAAGACCCCATACAAGAGAATAAAATACTTTAGGGACTGGATGAGTCATATCCAAGGTTATCGACCGGTATATTTAGACAACGAAGTAAAGAAGAAAATCATAGACCATTTAGAAGAGCCAACCCCACAAAGTCTACGGAAGACATTGAAAAAATTAAAACTAGGGAAATATTACAAAGCTATTCCCTATCTTTTGTCTGAAATTACCGGTAAGTCTATTCCCGAGGTTTCTGATATGACAAAAGCCGAGTGGATGTTTTGTCGGCTGGATAAGGATATTCCTTATTACCCTGACGTAATCTATGAAATATTTTACAAAATTGACCCCAACCACCCCCTGTTAGGATGGATTCCAAGAAGATAGTGGACGATTACGTCATATGTTTTCAGCCAATCAAAACCTTCACAATTTTCCTTCACATTTGTGAAAACGTTTCACATTTGTGAAATAGATTTGTGAAATTAATTTGCATATGAACCAGACAGTCGGCGTTCAATATGCAAATAGAATCCTGTCTTGCTTTTTTCAAAGCAGATGTTTACTGAGCAAGCTTTCTTTGAAGCTCTTCTTTTGCCTCCTGGTAGATCTTTTTGCGAGATTCCTCGGAAAGATCTCTTACGACTGTTTTTTTATTCCTTATGTCCGTCTTTAATTTCTCGTACTTTTCCTCTTCGGCTAAGATAAGCGAGAATTCTACGTCGTCTATCTTTCTGTCACGCAAAGCCTTTGAGACAAGGTCAGTGATCGTATTTACTTTAGCCCTTGACAGAGCTATTGTCGTGTCGTGTTTTGATATTTTGCTTGACAACTGTTTCATAATGCCCGTAGCAACAGCCGAAATAATACCACAGGCTGCCCCAACGCCGGCCAAAGGAACTCCAACGATTATTCCCGGCCCAGTAAGCGAAGTAGCAACGCCGGAGCCCGTTAACACAACAGAAATGGATCCTGAAGTTATCGCAATCTTATGTAGCGTACTCCGGGCTCTGACGTACTTTTTTCGGACTTTTTCGTAGTGTTTTGTCTGCCCTTCCAAGTAAGCCAGGATTAAGTTCGCTTTATTCAGACGAAAGTTTTCAGCGTTTAATTCGTTAGGTTCCTTAGGAAGTTCAGGATAAAGTGGAGGCGCTGATGGTATAACATCCATTATATATACTAATGTACGACGCTTTTGGGAATGATATTGAGGAGCAGCCACATCACGACAACCGGGATTACTGGAATTGGAGAGCATTTAGGAAGATGTTTCCACATGCAGACCCCAGTAAGTTCGAAAGAAGACCCGATGGTATTTACTATAACGGCTCTAGGATGTACAGCAACGAGGATTTGAAGCCTACGCTGGTTAATCAAATAGACGATCAACTGAAGCATTCGCCAATGCATAAGCCAACGCCAGCGCCAACGCATGTTGAACCCAGTTGGTCAAAGGAATTATTGCTTGGTACCAGTACTTATCCGATACCCGCAGTTTCATTTGATAAACACCCAAGCTTGGACCTAACGCTGAACATGCGGATTTCTAACAAGCATTCCTTTCCGTTAAAGGTGCGGGATATCTTCAAAGACGTACCCATTATTCATACCACCGCTAAGGAATCTCATGAATGGTTAAGTGGTCCTAACATGCGTTATTGGCCGCAGCAACTAAACTTTGCAGTTTGGTGTGCCACTAGCGGCTGTGGTGTAAGCGCAAGCTTGATGAAGAATTCAATATTTATGTTTCATTTTCACTTCACGGTTAGAAGAATACTGCATGAAATGGGTGTTATTGCGCTGCCGGGAGATGCCACGTTTTATCCAAGAGATAATAAATACAGCGTGCCGGCTTATGACAGACTTTGTAAGGAGTTTGACGTTGTAGGGAAGGATTTCCGATGCACTGCCGGCGCTAACAATGGTCTGGGGCATATTTGGGCTTATTGGGGGATTGGTGGACACGAGCTAAGTGATAAGGAAGTTCATGCGTTGAATCTACGATGGAACACTGGGTATCACAAAGAAACTCACGACAGTAGCACCTTCTTTGAACCAAACGCTAAGACCACTAAGGAAGTTAGAGACGGACCTTTGTTCAAAGACGAGGGCGGTAAGTATGCAGGGGCTAATCCACTGATTATCAAAATTACCAACGACGAGCAAACAAAGCAATATCTTAATTTCATACCCCCAGAAGGTAAAGGACTAACCAAAGCCGGCCTTGCCCGTTTAAACCGCAGCATAGAAGCTTAGGTGTATTCTATCCTTGGAGCTCAGGTAAACACCCGATCCAGCATAATCGGAAATACTGGCGCCGCAGAAGAAACGCGAGCCGAAGCCTTGATCTTATTTGAAAGTTCAATCTTGGAGGGCGACATTAGCAAGGGCGTACAGCGTTACCAACTAGCCATACAAAATTCTAAGGCGAGGTTGGACTATGCAGTAGCCCCGGGTTGTTGGTTAATGCCTAGTAATTTATCTATAAATACTGGTTCTGTAGTAGGATACAACAACAAACTGCAGCGAGCTACTAAGGATATGAAGTTTGGGGTGAACGACGTGAACTCTGACACTCTTAGGAACATTCCTCACTTCGTAGAGAAGCCAAAAAAGTCACACGAAACGAAGCTACCCACAGTTAAGAAACCATCAAAGAAGGTCCTACCTGCGATACCTGAGGAATATGACCATAACTTATTAAAAGCCGGTCTAGCAGCTGCAAGCATTGGTCTGAGCTATTATATATGGCGATGAACAACCCCTACGTAACTGGAGTAGATTGCGTTTATACGACTTACACAGGCGAGAAAAAATACACCCAGGCATCTTGGGTTGATGTCACGGGCATGTCCGTGAATTTGAACTACTCAGGAAAGAAATTGATCCTTTGTAGTATTTGCATTGGTACGAGCAGCCATGCCAACGTCGGCTTTAGGTTCCTGGATGAGAATGGCGTACTGCAGCCTATGCGCGCGAAGACAAACAACAGGGAGCCTGCGCATTTCTCCGTAGAGCCCAACCCCGGCAGCGCCGAGAATCTATCGGTTTGGACTTTTCATATGGTTGCTGATTGCCATGGGAAGGTAAAGCTGCAAATAAGAGTAGACGACACGGGAAAGGTCACGGTAAATAGCATAGAGGATCAAAGAAACCAGCCATATAATCACGCCACCATTAGCACTCTTACGGTGGTTAGTCTTTAAATATATGAATCCAAACGCAAAGGAAGATTGGTTTCTTTATTATTTGGAGGAGAAGGACTACGTAAACGACGAATGGCATGACACCGGATTGTGGGTAGAGGTTGGGGGATTAGGATTGATCATGTGCACTATTAGCATTACTGCGGGGTACTCATGCAATGCCGGTTTTAGGATCGTTGATGAGAATAACCATCCGTTGTTGCCTTACAGGACAAAAAATAATGCTAGGCATTCAACCCATTTTTCGTGTGAACCATATCCGAGAAGCCCAGAAGATATAACTCCAGTGTCTTTCCACATGATAGCTAGCTGCCAATATGCGAAGCTGCAAATTCGTCCCAGTGATGGAGGTGCGACCGTAGTAAAACGAGGTATCATGCGAATAAATGCTGCCGGTACATCTCAACCTACCGTTGATGCCACTTGGAATCATAAGCCCATTAGCACCATGAGCGTGCTGCCGCTAGTTCCGCATTATCAAGGCGGCGCGAATACTATCTTTACTTATCCCCAGTCGAGAACACCTCGGGTACCCGACGACGATAAGCCCCCAGTAATACACGAGGATAAGATTAACCCTTCATCTTCTTCAGGAGTACCACTCCAATAGCGACGACCAAGATCCAAATGTTATTCCCCACGAACTTCAACAGTTCTCCGCCGGCCCTAAGTGCCAAGGAAACAACCGAACCCAGCAGCCCAGGAAGACCGGCTGCCATCTTTTTTCCCAAGTCCGTCAGTCCCTTACCTAATTTCTTTACGCCCGCGCCTGTAGCCTTAAGCGTGGATAGGATGACTCCTACTACGCTCGAAATAGCAACCGCAAATGCCAGCGGAATACCATACTTCACCAGAGCTCTTTTTATTTTTTCCTTGGTGGTAAGCCCCAGCTCCTTTTCCAGGTTTTCCTTTTGCGCCTGTAATTCCGCAAGGTGTACCTGAAGGGTTTCTGATTCCCTTTGAGCTGCCTCCCTTTCCTCTTCGGGACGAGTCTGGTCGTTGATTATTTCCTGCTGCCGCTCTATTTGCCCCTCCAGGTCTTCGATGGCCTGATCTCTTTGCCGGATTTGTTCTTCCTTAGTGTTAATTTCGGCAACCAACTGCCGCCGTTCCTCTAAAGAGCCGGTTATGGTGATATGCAAGTTTTTAGCTTCTTCCTTGCTCATATCCAGGTCTTTTAGAGCAAGATTGAAGGCGTGTCGGGCTTGGTCTCTTTCGTCTAAAGCCGTTTCAGCTTCTCGCCTGAATTGCAGTATGACCTCGTTCTTGCCCTTGGTTTCTTTCTTGTGAGCATCGGTTAGCTGCCGTATTTGTTTTTCGTAATTTGCTTCCTTTTCCTTCAACGTTTCTTGTAGTTCCTCGGCGTGTTTTTCTAGTGCGACCCTTTCATTCAGGGCTCCCAACCTTTCTAACGCACTCCGGGTAGCCACTTGGAAGCCTCTTAATCTTGCCACGTTAACCTTGACCGAGCCATTTTCGTCAAAGAGGACTTGTGGTTTGGTCCAACGGTTTTTGTCGGGATATCTCATGTCTTGAACGCTTATGAGGACTTTGTTTCCGCGTTCTGTGAGCCTTACGTCGTCGGCCTCGAAGTGGGAATAGCGCTGCGTTAGCTCTTGCGTTGCCCACTCTACGGTTTCCCGCGCGGTTGCTCCCTGCTCACCCATGTTTCGAAGTTCTATGTACTCGGGGGTGGACTTACCCGGGTTCTTTTCGTGCCACATGCGATTCAAGGAGGTCTTGAAGCTTTTCCACCTACTACCGTACGTGTTTTCTAGGGCCATGTCGTAGATTAGGGGGTCGGTTTCCGCGCCTTTAGTCCATGCGTCGTATTCTTCGTCGTTAATGTCGACTTGACCTTCTTCGGTAAGGGGATCGAAATCCGTTCCTTCTACTTCCATTATATATGATAAGCTCAAAGTTAAACCCCAACGTATTACCTAAGCAGGTTGGCGGACTGAAAGCAGAACGCACCTTTCACCGGGTTACCTTTACCCCCAGCAGCGCTAAGCCAGGGGAAACCCTGTACGTAGGCGTGCCCCGCCTAACGGATAACCTAGTGTTGGTTCCTGGCACCCTAGCGCTAAGGTTTAACCTAGCAATACAGCCAGATACCGCAGACGCGCGTTACGTCGTCAATAATGCGGGTAGAAACCTCGTTTCCAAAATGCGTGTAAAGTTCGCCGGGGAATCCCTCTTGGACTTAAACAGGTATGATTTGTATACCACGTACAAAGACTTATGGTTGACCGCATTTGACCGCGCGCAAAGGATAGAGCAGGGAATCGCCAGTGATGCCATATGCAAGGTAAGGAGCGCAACCTCTAGCGCATCAGGAGAAGACGAAATAAAGGCGGCCTACGGTACTAAATATGTTATTCCATTAGATTTCGAAATTATCACGAACCATGGTGCATACTACCCAAGGCAGCTAAGCGAACTGCAGTTCGAAGTGACCCTAGCAGACACTACGAACATCCTGCAAGGAAAAGATGTAAGTTCATCAGCCGTGGATCCTTATTCCATCAAGAACTTGGAGCTGCAGTACGAGACGGTATACAGCGAAGAGCTGGCTCGTAGCGCTGGCATGGAATACAGCGCCGGGAAGGCTTTCCTTTACGATCACGTCGTGATGTACAAGACGTTCAGCTTTACGAACAACGTCGAAGAGGTCATCAACCAAAGCATTAACCTTCCCAGGCGCAGCCTTACAGGGATAATGTTGCTGTTCGCAAAGACATACACGGCAGGATTGCGTGACTCTGAGGCATTCTTTAATCCTAACATCACTAACGTAGGCGTTAGCATTAACGGAGTGCCTAATAAGGTTTACTCACAAGGGATAAAGCCCGAGGACATGTACCGGGAAGTCGCGCGTAAGTTTGGTGACCAAATTAGCCCAAAGGAATTCTTTAAGGATAAATATGCGCTGTGGATCGACATGCGCACGACGAACGACGAAGACCTACATGGACAGGGATTGCGGCTGGTAAATACCCAGGACGGCATTACGTTGGAGATCAAGCGCACCAAACATGCCAGCGACACTACTAAGATCAACGCGTATATCTTCGTAGTCTCAGACGCGCAACTGAGCGTAGAAATGAATCAGCTAAAGAGCGTTGCCTATTGATTCGTGCTCACTCATCCTTTTGATAAAAATATCGTTGGTATATAATGCTTCGCGTATTTGAAAACAACAACACCAAACTGCAATGCATAGTGCAAGGCGATAAACTTTATTTCAAAGCAAAGTCCGTGGCTGATGCCTTGGGTTACGTAAATTCCAGAAAAGCGGCGTCTGATCACGTCTCAGAGGAAAACAAGGTAACTTTGAGGTCTATAAAGGGTGTAAATCTGACTGACACCCTTAATGCGCAACCACATTCCGTTTACATCACTGAAATGGGTCTTTATGAGTTAATATTCGGATCTGAAAAGTCCGTAGCTAAGGAGTTCAGAAAATGGGTGTTAGGTGACGTTCTCCCTACCCTCAGGAAAACAGGTAAGTATGAAATAGAGCGGCGCTTTGACAGTCCTAACAAGTTGGTATTCAAAATAGAAAATGAATTTGACCTGCATAAGAAGGTCGTAAACTACATACGTCGATTCCACCCTATCCTACTGCTCGCACCAGGTCTTGGAGAACTACAGGACTCAGCTAGCAAAAGGATAGTATGTTGGCAGAAAGGGTATCAGGCGGGGCAACCCGACATCTTAGTTCTTAATGCACATAAAAAGTATAATGGGTTATGCTTGGAGTTGAAGACACCTAAGGGTAACGGCGTATTATCACCTAAACAAGAGGCGTTACTCGCACAATACGAGGCAAATGGTTACCTAACCATGGTGTGCAACGATTACGACCTTATATGCAGGGAGATCGACTATTACGCGGAAGGTATTCGTGTACCTTGTCCTTGGTGTGTTAAGGCTTTTAAGACGCAGGAGGCGTTAAGGACTCACCAAAGAATATTTCATAGATATAATGATCATTGAACAGACGCACTGGCGTGAATTAGTCCAAGGCATCACATACAAAATAAAAAATTACGTCGTTTTCGAAGACATCAGCCGTTTAAGGTTGGTCCTCGAATACGAAGGGAAAGAGTGTACCCTGTGGGCACCTGACTGTGTGCGGTATGTAATCCAAGGTGAAGAGTACACGCACATACGCAGCTATGGTAAGGTTAACGGGCGATGGAAGTTCGACGTTGAACGTAGGGTGGATGCTAATCCTCTGTGTGATTAGTCATCCTCGTGGGCGGTTAGGTATTGGTCTGCTTCGGCGGACCTCATTTTTTCTGTCATGTAATTAGTGGATATGGTAATTAAGGCTCCTCCTGCGAACGCTGCGATGTAAGGTAACATTATATATATATATTATTCATTTTTCCATGCTTTTCTTACAGCAAGGTAATGGTCTAAGGGCTTGGGTCCGTCGTACAGGCAACACCAAATATGTTGACCGCTACGTAGACAGCCACATCGGTCGCAAATGCCGTCCCAGTGTTCCCTGTCTTCCCATCTCACGCCCTCGACGTCGTCAAAGCATACGAAGGTCTGGTCTATTTCCTTCTTACGTCGCGTGAGCGTCCGGGAGGTTTCGTGGGGACAACAACGTTCGGCTAAGTCTCCGTGGGTTTCACAGACGACATCTTCGAGGTGGTAACGACGACAGCGGTATTTATGCCAGTTCTCCTCGAAGTGAGGTTCATCGCAACGGAGACAACGGTCTTTGAGGCAGACTCTGTTCTCGCGGTGATATCGTAGGGCCTGTACAGTGGACAGTTCCTTACCGCAGTCACCGCAAAGGGTACTTACGGTCTTCTGACAGACTTTCTTGGAAAGATGGTATTGCAGTCGCTGCTTGCTACTAAAAGCTCTATCACATTGCACGCACTTCATTATATATACCTTATTTTTTATTGTTAAATTGTTAAAACCAGCAAAAGATAATGATGTAGGTCTTATCCTTTATTGTTAAATTGTTAAAGTAAGATCATCGACATCATCTTAACCATTCTTTGATATCATCTGTGGTAATTTAACAAAATGACAATAAAAAATAGACCCTTACTTGAGACCTCTTTGCAGTATTTAACAAAATAACAATAAGAAAGAAGACCTATGCTAATTCCTCTTGCTGGGCTTAGTAAGATCTTCTTTGCGACCTCTTACTCTTCCAAGTCTCCTCCTCGAACGT
The DNA here is from genome assembly GCF_029948245.1 of Actinia tenebrosa. Lineage (NCBI taxonomy): Eukaryota > Metazoa > Cnidaria > Anthozoa > Actiniaria > Actiniidae > Actinia > Actinia tenebrosa. The sequence goes on along the minus strand of NW_028292594.1, from coordinate 29,265 downwards.
CGTCTAAAGTCCTTTGTGCTTTAGTATCCGCGGGACACCAATGTCCAACGAAGTCTTCTTCAGAGAATACCTTATTACAGTGACGGCAGCTGTGTTTCTTACGAGGCTTTGGCGTTGGAGGGGTAACGACAATGCAGTCAGCAGGTAGTTCAGATGTAATGCAGTCCATATATATATTCACAGAGGGTATCGCATGAAGTCCTTAAGGGAATCCCTAGCCCAACCTATCATTGTCCAGAGCGCAGCAAGCCTCTCTGTGCGCTTCAGATTGCACATTTCTTCGTGTAGCTCTTGCACGCGCTCCCGTAATCGATCGATCTCTTCTCTTTGCATCTTAATGGTATCTAATTTATCTTGCATGTAGGCGATGGTCTTTTCCAGAGGCTCCATTATATATAAATGGATCCAAACCATATTCCTTGCAATGCTCTTATCGTAGGACCCACCGGCTGCGGAAAGACCCAGTTCGTCGTGGAGCAGCTATTAGGACCCTTTAGATACCGCTTCGACTACATCGTGCTATTATGCCCCACCTACGTGAACAACCGCACCTGGACTGGTATAGGCGCGAACGATGACGACTTCTTTGTGGACATCTTAGACCCTAATGAGTTATCCGGTCATTTGAAGTTCTGGCACAAGCAATTCCCTAAAGATACACAGACGCTCCTCATATTGGATGACATTGCCTGTGGGGACGACGTAAAAAGGCGCACCTCCGAATTAGTGAAGCTCGCCTTTAGCGGCAGACATGACAACATTAGCGTTTGGTTGCTTTCCCAGCAGCTTACCAGCGTCTCTAAGCCCTTTAGGGAAAACATAGGCTCTCTCGTAGTATTTTATACTCCGAGCAAGTCTGACCTGGAAACCATTTTAAGCGACTACGGCGGTGAGATAAGCAAGGAACAGCTGCACGAATACATGCGGCATTTAAAAACGCACCAACATTCCAAGATGATCTTCTCTTTGAGGTTTCCGTATGACGTTAACATATATGGACATTGAGCAGCTCTTAGATGAAGTCCCCACGCAGCTAGATGAAAGTAACCTCAAGGAACAACTTAACATTCTTGTGTCTTCTGGAAAGTGCAAAGAAATGATAGGTAAGGAACTTACCCATGAGCAGGTTAATAAGTTGTCAGAAGAGGAGGTTAAGAAGTTCCATAAGAGGTACGAGGCTGCCCTCGCAAGTAAGACCACGGACGCCGTAGCAGACTCCGCTATCCGACTTGCCACTAAATTGCTTGGACTTGCGCTGCCCATAGACGACGTGGAGCAACTACAGAAGGACATAAGAGATGACTATGTCATATCCCAAGAACTTAAGATAACCTGTGGGTGGTTGTCTTTGAAGTGCGGTAAGTTAATGGCAGTCGCCTCTGCGGCACTTCACGTAGCTCAGCACGTCGACTTGAAGGAGGTACTAGGTTCCTTTGGAACATCTTGGAAGGACTTCAAGAAGGACAGAGAAGTCGAAAAGGTCTTCCAGGCAGCACTTGCTGAGGTACCTGATCAAGTCGCCTCAAGTACTTAGTCAAGTCGTTGTCAAGTCACCTCAAGTACTTAGTCAAGTCGTTGTCAAGTCACCTCAAGTACTTAGTCAAGTCGTTGTCAAGTCACCTCAAGTACTTAGTCAAGTCGTTGTCAAGTCATTGTCAAGTCGTCATCAAGTAACTTGTCAAGTCCTTCAAGTCCCTTAATATAAGATGAGTGGCACCGAAGAACAACCAGAAAAGTCTCCCGTAGAAGATACCAAGATTACCAAGGCTAAATCTCCAGGCAGAGTCGCTGCCGGAAAGAAGCTCGCGGAGATGAACAGGAAGAACAAAGCCAAAAAAGAAGAAAAGGTGGAGGAAGAAGAATCCTTTATTAATCCTGGGTACGTCATTGGCGCGTTAGGAGTCGCTATAGCAGCAGGCAGCCTCTACTTACAATGGCGGGCAACGAAAAAGGTAGAACCACCAACGTATCGCGCACCTGTGGAACCAGCTGTTAGAAAAAGTAAGATCCCTGAAATGGAGTAGATTTATCACCCGTGGCGACCTAGATTTTCCTTCTCGCTTTGTAATATAATGTCAACCGCGTTATTGAAAACTGTTGAAGAAGCAGCTATCATTACTTCCATCGTTGCGGGTATTGGTTGGGTAGGTAAGAAAGTGCTTAAAGAAGACTTTACTGAAGACCCAAGCAAGAGCTTCGCTAATTTTGCTAAGATGACCGCTGCCGTTGGCGGGGCTATCATGGTAAAGGATTACCTACGGAAGGAAAAGTACATCCCTAATGTATAAATGGCTAGCGTGGTCGCAGGTGGAGTCATTGCAGCTTTAGCATTCACTGGAGCTAATTATGGTGGTCAATATTTGGATAGATTAGTTAGAGGTGATCGCAGCGGAGATTTGGCCGCCGAAAGGAAGAGACACGACTTAGCGCTGGAGAAATATCAGCGAGACGTTGCAGCTTGGAATGAAAAAAGACAAGCTTACAGGGATTGGTTGGACAAGAACTACCAAGACAAGATGCAGGCGGATAAGAACTTCGAAAACACAGACTACGCCTTCAAACTTTATGCGCAAGCACACCCCGCGGCATTAACGGGGTTAAGAAAGCCTCAGTTCAAGAATTACTACCAGCCTTCTAAGAAACAAAAAGACAATGAGTTGGTCTTTGTAGGAGTCGCAGGGCTGGCAGGAGGCGTGGCCTTGGCGTATCTGCTCTAACGAAGGGGACTTGTCCCCTGTAATATATGATCGTCTTTTTGGAAAGCGACAAGAATAACTTTACCACTTATCTGAATCCCCCCATCAAAGCCTGTAAGGTTCGGTTGGTTAGTTGCTCTTTGTACAATTCTTGGTATAATTTAATTAATGGCTTTGTCATCGGAACTTCCGGCACCAAACCAAAAATACCAGATTCCCATTACACCCCCATAACACTGGCTAAGGAGCTAGCAAAGCATGGATATACTCTTACCACAGGATTACCCCATGAAATGAAATTCAAGAAAAATAGTGGAAGCGCTAATTTAAAGGACAGTTCATTGGTAGAACTCCTGGGCCTTACTAGTACCACGATAAATAGCGGCAGTACATATGATGTAAAATGGAAAGTCGCATCCTCTTACGAAGTCTATTGCGACTTGGTTCATAGTTACAACAATGGAGAAAAGTCTTCTCTTATGTCCAAGTTTCTGCCCCAAGGTAATCCATTTGACCCAGTGGAATACACTCCCATTTCTTTGAGCTATGACTTGTCTAATTTGGTAGAAAGCATAAACATCACCATTAAAGTGGACGGAAAGACGGTGGATTTTAACGGACGTAAGATCAATCTTGTTTTGGAATTCATATAATGGGCCGCGTAGAGGACAAACTTAAAAGGATTTACTATGGGCCGGAAGGCTATTGGAGAGGAGCGTCAGCTATCAAGAAACTCGCGACCGCGGCCAGGGTATCAGACGAAACAGCTAAGAACTGGTTGAAAAAACAAACCCTCTGGCAGGTTTATCTTCCCGTGCCTAAGTACATTCCCAGGCCCAGCTTCACCGTAAATACCCCCAATGAAGTTCATCAGGCGGATTTGCTTTTCTTACCGCACGATAAGGTGAGAAAAAAGACCTATAGGTACGCTTTGACCGTAGTCGATATCGCAAGCAGATACAAGGACGCCGAACCCATAATCAGCAAGGATTCTGGGGAAGTCGCAGAAGCCCTAGGTAGGATTTATAAGCGCGTTTTGAAATGGCCTAAGCTGCTGCAAGTGGATGCGGGGACAGAGTTCATGGGCGTCGTTACTAAGACCCTGAAAGACCACGACACTAAGATTAGGAGAGCCGAAGCTGAGTACCACAGGGGTCAAAGCATTGTCGAAAGATTCAATAAGACCCTGGCTGAGCGTCTCTTTGGATACCAGTATTGGAAAGAGCTGGAAGATCCCTCCAAACGCAACAGGGAATGGACCCAGAGGCTCCCCCAGGTCGTCGCGGCTTTGAACAACGAGGCGGCCAGGGCTACGGGAATAAAACCCAGGGATGCCATAAAAAAGAAACACGTGGAACACAAGTCCTACGTCAGAAGTTCGAGGGCGGTCTTCCCCCATGAAAAGAAATTAGGTAATGTCACGGTTCGATATCTCTATGAGCCGGGTGAATTAGAAGGAGGATCCAAAAGAGCTACGGATCCCAATTGGTCTTTGGAAACTTACCAGATCCGAAGTGCGATAGCTAAGAAGGGTCAGCCCATCTTGTATTATCTTCATGATGGTCCCACTCGTGGGTTCGTCAAAGAAGAACTGCTTATCGTGTGATGTCCGAATGCTATCGTATGCACTCCGTCATCACACATCCATCGCTTACCGTCAAATGCAGACAGTGACACCTTCTCCTGTGTAACGTTGTGTATTTGATGTCCGTAGCTGCGCAGGCTGTTCATTTTATGTCGCTGTTCCTTACGCGTACGCAGGACCTTTAAGTAGGAATCGTGGGTTATGTCCTTCTTAACCACGTATCTTTTTACGCCTTTAGCTTTCTTTTCTACACCGTCCAGCTTTAGCACGCTGTACATCTTGGGTTTCAGCCCCACGTATTCCACGATGGGTTTTCCTTTCATCTCGTCCTTCATTTTCCCGATTACTTTCTTGTTTTTAGGGGAGTAAAGAAAGTGGTCGCGTGGGTAATCGCTGGTGTCGTATTCATCGATGTCGGGAACACAGTCTTCGTAAATGTCTTCCGTCTGCACCTCTAGTATCAAGGAATCGGTGTCGGTGTATAAGAGGCGGCACTTATCACCGTATTTCGGTTTTAGCTTGTCGTAGTAAAACTCATACATGAGCAGCTTTGATAGGTCTAACACTGTAAACCCCGTGTATACGGGTTTATTCAGGAATAGATTCGCTTTCTTCATGTGAATCACGTAGAAGTTTAACATTTCTACGTATCTAACGAATCCAGGCTGTGACACGTATGCTTCTGCTTCCTCTCTGGTGCTGGCTATCTTTATGCTTACGCGCTTGCGGATGTTCTCCATTGTCTTTCCGAATACGCTGTTGTTCATCAGTTTGAAGAGGTTTTTCTCGAAGTCATTTTTCGCTGCGGTACGCTTTTGCGTGTTAAAGTCAATGTAGGGGCGCATCCAGGGTTCCTGCGTGAACTTCAAAACGCGATGGATCTTCTTCACGCGTAAGCCGTGGCGCACATAGAACTGCAGGTTGCGGTAATGCACCACATACTTCTTCTTATCCATCAGGTTCATAGTTAGTTTCCTGTACGGTTTGTAACCAGGGCACATTTCCCTCTGCAGCGGACTTAGCTGCTTAAATGGTATCTCTATCGCTTCTGGTGCTAAGGGGAACTCATTGTGTTCGTCGTGTAGGCGCTCTGGGTACTCCAGATCCACTTCTAAAACGTAACCCTTGTCTTCCTCCTTTCCTACCTGCATGTAGAAGTCTATCGGCTTCACTGGATCCCATTCGAAGTCTCTCACAGGTAGGTACTGTGACATTGCCCAACCATAAAGGTTATTCGCATCCAGGTAGTAAATGTATGTGGTTGGTTTCTCTGGGTCGTGCTCTACTAAGGGGTTGTTTGCGCGGGCGTAACGTCGACTGGGCCCGCATACACCGCCACGAATACCGTCTTCCATAAACCGATACATGTCGTACTCCGTTAGGAGATCCAACTGCGCATTTGTTTTCTTTAACAAAGCACTCCAGCTGAGCCCAGGAGCCGTGTAGAAATTAGCGGGATCCAATCCGTAATATTCCATAGCCATCTTTCTGAAGCTTTGGAAAACATCTGCAAGCAGCACTACGTCAGACCTTAGGTAGATGTCGTGGTAGTCCCCCATGTTCTCACAGGAGTACTTTTCCCACACGTCTAACGCATGCTGGTACTCCTCATCCTTTATGCCGGACTCGTTTAGGGTGCTGTAGAAGTGATCTTTGGGTGGTAGGGACTCTTTGAATCGATCCCAGGAATCCATGTATTCGTATGGGTAAACTCCTTTCCTTTCCGCGCCATATTGACTGGAAATGGGAAAGTTGGTGTTATACTTTACGAGGTTTGTTAAGGAGTCCACCATGAACTGCTGCGAGTCTAAGAACTTTAGCTTACCCACAGTTACGGACATGTAGCGCTCTTTGTTGTTGGGTATGCATTTGACGTCGGAGCCGTCTGTTCCTTGTAGTAGCAAATGGGAGTCGTAACCGCGGAGGTTGTGAAAGAACACCGGAATCTCCATGTCTGGATTTACTTTGAAGTTTATATTGCATTTCCAATGAGCCGCTCCTCTGTATTTACCCGTGATGTGGCAGTGATCCCTAACCTTATCCACATAGAAATCCTCAACAAATGCTTTGTGGCAGTGAATGCAGTGCGTGGAGGGCTTTCCCGGCTTCTCACCTTTCTTAGCATACTTCCCGCATTTAAAATGAGCTTCTCCTAGATACTTTCCATCTTCATCCCACGCTTTCTTGGCTCGTCTTCCAAACTGAAGAAGCGTATGTTGACAAATGTGGCATTTTTTTGCCTTGTTAAAAGCCTCCTGGTTCTCTTTGGTAAGTTCCATCTTCTTTGGACGTCTTAATTGTTCTCTTATCTCCCCCTCCTCTTCTCGCAATGCTTCTAGGAACTTATTAGCTGCGTTCTTGCCTCGGTAAATTACAGGAGGGTTTGCTTTACCGTCTGATCTGACTACTATGTAACCAAAGGAGCAGATCTCGTGTAATCCCACCTTATTCGTGGCACCACTTTTCTGCTCTTCCTTAGTTATCAACGCTTCAAAGTCTGCATATATCACGTAAGGCACCTGCATCTGCTTTTGATGGTCTGAGTAGGATAGGTTCTTATCTGTGGGCATCTGGATCCGTTGCGCCACTTCTTCGACTCCGCGACATATTTCGTCGTGTTCCTTTAGAGCTTTAACGCTGGTAAAGGATAATAAGCAGCAATCGCAGAAGTATTTCTTGCCTTTGTGTTTGGTGTGTCTGTAAAATAGTCTGCTAACATGTTTGACCCACGAATAATGCCCGCCGTGGTAGAAGAGATGTATTCGTTCTCTTTTACTCTTTGACAACACTAGTGGCACTATCGTTTGGTCTCTGACTCCGTAAACGTTAATGGCTAGGTCATTTTCCTGCTCAAATATCGGTATGTCTATCAGCTGCATTGGGAACTCCACGCCGTCCCACTCCAAATCGTCTGTTGGGTACTTACTTGGTCTACACGGATCCTTATCTACTGGATACAGTGCGGATCGTATTGCCCACATAAAGCATCTGTTGTCATCATTTTTTACGTTGACTATGGCTTTCTTCCTTTCTACCCACGTTGGTAGGGGCACGTAACTTCCTCCTCGTATTGGTACGTACCTTGCCATGCTAACCTCCATACCTTCTACCTCCTCCACTGTCCAACCTGATCCTTCTTTCGTGTAGTTAGACAGCGACTCCATTATTACTTCTAAGGCTTCGCTGAGTGACCTATCCAGATTCGTGGACTCTAATATGACCAGTGACTTTGATCGCAGCATTGCTGTCGTCGTTACCTCATCTTTTGATAAACTTACTTCCACCATTATACTCGCTTTCAGGGCTCCTAATTCTTCTATGCCTTTTCGAAGCGTTCTCTTGACCTTCCTTTCTGACTGACGCCAAAACTGTCTAACGTCAATCTCACCGTTACCGGGTATTGATACCGTTTCGAAATTGCTTTGGGATTCCATCTATATAATAGGAAATATCTTATACCTAATTCCAGACCCTTTTCAGATCGTCGTAGTCATACTCACAATCCTGACAATGCCAAAACAATTTAACCTTAGTCTCAAACTTCTTACCACATCCACAATCATAGCTGCTCATACATTTCGTCTTCATCTTTAAATGCTTCTTCAAGTCCACTTCTTTCTTAAAAGTTCTCTTACAATCTTCGCACTCCATATATAGACTAACATATTTTACATAAACACGGCATGCGGGTAATCGCGGTACGAATCGAGGGGGGTACTTTAGACGGGTAATCCTCCGGTGGTCGTTGCGCTGGAACCCCCATCCCCTATACTACTTGTGTAAGTGTTTGTAAGTCTGATTGTATGTTTGTGTAAGTGACTGTAAATGTGTGTGTGTGTGTGTGTGTGTAAGTAAGTATAAGTAAATGTGTGTTTAAGTGTCCGTAGGTGTGTGTAAGTGCGTGTAGGTTTATGTGAGTGTGTGTAACTGTGTTTAAGTGTATTTAAGTGTCTGCTTAAGTGTTAGTAAATGTTGGAAAACTTGTGTAAGTATATGTGTAAGTGTGTGTAAGTGTTAGTAAATGTTGGAAAATGTGTGTAAGTAAGTGTGCAAGTATGTGTGTAAGTGTGTGTAAGTGTGTGTAAGTGTGTGTAAGTGTGTGTAAGTGTGTGTAAGTGTGTGTAAGTGTGTGTAAGTGTGTGTAAATGTGTGTAAATGTATGTGTAAATCTCTGTAAGTCTGATTGCATGTTTGTGTAAGTTTCAGTAAGTGTGTGTGTTTGTGTGTGTGTAAGTAAGTATAAGTAAATGTGTGTTTAAGTGTGCGTAGGAGTGTGTAAGTGCGTGTAGGTTGATGTGAGTGTGTGTAACTGTGTTTAAGTGTATGTAAGTGTGTGCTTAAGTGTTAGTAAATGTTGGAAAACTTGTGTAAGTATGTGTGTAAGTGTGTGTAAGTGTTAGTAAATGTTGGAAAAAGTGTGTAAGTATGTGTTTAAGTGTGTGTAAGTGTTAGTAAATGTTCGAAAATGTGTGTAAGTAGGTGTGCAAGTACGTGTGTAAGTGTGTGTGTGTGTGTTTAAGTGTGTGTGTGTGTGTGTAAGTAAGTATAAGTAAATGTGTGTTTAAGTGTGCGTAGGTGTGTGTAAATGCGTGTAGGTTTATGTGAGTGTGTGTAAGTGTATGTAAGTGTGTGCTTAAGTGTTAGTAAATGTTGGAAAATTTGTGTAAGTATGTGTGTAAGTGTGTGTAAGTGTTAGTAAATTTTGGAAAATGTGTGTAACTATTTGTATAAGTGTGTGTAAGTGTTAGTAAATGTTCGAAATTGTGTGTAAGTAAGTGTGCAAGTATGTGTGTAAGTGCGTGTAAATGTGTGTTAATGTATGTGTAAGTGTTTGTAAGTCTGATTGCTTTTTTGTGTAAGTGTCTGTAAGTGTGTGTGTTTGTGTGTGTGTAAGTAAGTATAAGTAAATGTGTGTAAGTGCGTGTAGGTTTATGTGAGTGTGTGTAACTGTGTTTAAGTGTATGTAAGTGTGTGCTTAAGTGTTAGTAAATGTTGGAAAACTTGTGTAAGTATATGTGTAAGTGTGTGTAAGTGTTAGTAAATGTTGGAAAAAGTGTGTAAGTATGAGTTTAAGTGTGTGTAAGTGTTAGTAAATGTTCGAAAATGTGTGTAAGTAAGTGTGCAAGTATGTGTGTAAGTGTGTGTAAGTGTGTGTAAGTGTGTGTAAATGTGTGTAAATGTATGTGTAAGTCTCTGTAAGTCTGATTGCATGTTTGTGTAAGTGTCTGTAAGTGTGTGTGTTTGTGTGTGTGTAAGTAAGTATAAGTAAATGTGTGTTTAAGTGTGCGTAGGAGTGTGTAAGTGCGTGTAGGTTGATGTGAGTGTGTGTAACTGTGTTTACGTGTATGTAAGTGTGTGCTTAAGTGTTAGTAAATGTTGGAAAACTTGTGTAAGTATGTGTGTAAGTGTGTGTAAGTGTTAGTAAATGTTGGAAAAAGTAAGTAAGTATGTGTTTAAGTGTGTGTAAGTGTTAGTAAATGTTCGAAAATGTGTGTAAGTAGGTGTGCAAGTACGTGTGTAAGTGTGTGTGTGTGTGTTTAAGTGTGTGTGTGTGTGTGTAAGTAAGTATAAGTAAATGTGTGTTTAAGTGTGCGTAGGTGTGTGTAAATGCGTGTAGGTTTATGTGAGTGTGTGTAAGTGTGTGTAAGTGTATGTAAGTGTGTGCTTAAGTGTTAGTAAATGTTGGAAAACTTGTGTAAGTATGTGTGTAAATGTGTGTAAGTGTTAGTAAATGTTGGAAAAAGTGTGTAAGTATGTATTTAAGGGTGTGTAAGTGTTAGTAAATGTTCGAAAATGTGTGTAAGTAGGTGTGCAAGTATGTGTGTAAGTGTGTGTGTGTGTCTATAAGTAAATATAAGTAAATGTGTGTTTAAGTGTGCGTAGGTGTGTGTAAGTGCGTGTAGGTTGATGTGAGTGTGTGTAAGGTTGTGTAAGTGTATGTAAGTGTGTGCTTAAGTGTTAGTAAATGTTGGAAAATTTTTGCAAGTATGTGTGTAAGTGTGTGTAAGTGTTAGTAAATTTTGGAAAATGTGTGTAAGTATGTGTGTAAGTGTGTGTAAGTGTTAGTAAATGTTCGAAATTGTGTGTAAGGAAGTGTGCAAGTATGTGTGTAAGTGTGCGTAAATGTGTGTAAATGTATGTGTAAGTGTTTGTAAGTCTGATTGTATGTTTGTGTAAGTGACTGTAAGTGTGTGTGTTTGTGTGTGTGTAAGTAAGTATAAGTAAATGTGTCTTTAAGTGTGCGTAGGAGTGTGAAAGTGCGTGTAGGTTAATGTGCGTGTGTGTAAGTGTGTGTAAGTGTATGTAATTGTGTGCTTAAGTGTAAGTAAATGTTGGAAAATTTGTGTAAGTAAGTGTGTAAGTGTGTGTAAGTGTTAGTAAATGTTGGACAATGTGTGTAAGTATGTGCGTAAGTGTGTGTAAGTGTTAGTAAAGTTTCGAAAATGTGTGTAAGTATGTGTGTAAGTATGTGTGTAAATGTGTGTAAGTGTTAGTAAATGTTGGAAAATGTGTGTAACCATGTGTGTAAGTGTGTGTAGGTGTTATTAAATGTTGGAAAATGTGTGTAAGTATGTGTGTAAGTATGTGTGTAAGTATGTGTGTAAGTGTGTGTATGTGTGTGTATGTGTGTGTAAGTGTGTGTAAATGTATGTGTAAGAGTGTATAAGTCGGGTAGTATGTTTGTGTAAGTGTCTGAAAGTGGGTGTGTGGGTGTGTGTAGGTATAAGTAAATGTGTGTTTAATTGTGTGTAAGTGAATGTAAGTTGGTTTAAGTTGATGTAAGTGTGTGTAAGTATGTGTGTAAGTGTGTGTAAGTGTTAGTAAATATTGGAAAATGTGTGTACGTATGTGTGTAAGTGTGTGTAAATGTTACTAAATGTTCGAAAATGTGTGTACGTATGCATTTAAGTAAGTGTAAGTTTTAGTAAACGATAGAAAATGTGTGTAAGTATGTGTGTAAGTGTGTGTAAGTGTTAGTAAATGTTCGATAATATGTGTAAGTATATGTGTAAGTATATGTGTAAGTGTTTGTAAGTGTGTATGTTTGTGTAAGTCTTTGTAAATGTATGTGAAAGTGTGTGTAAATGTATGTGTAAGTGTATGTAAGTCTGATTGTATGTTTGTGTAAGTGTCTTTAAGTGTGTGTGTGTGTGTATGTAAGTATAAGTAAGTGTGTGTAAGTCTGTGTAACTGCGTGTAAGTTCATGTAAGTGTGTGTAAGTGTGTGTAAGTGTTAGTAAATGTTCGAAAATGTGTGTAAGTATGTGTTAAGTATGTGTGTAACTGTGTGTAAGTGTTTGTAAGTGTATGTATGTGTGTGTAAATGTGAGTAAATGTATGTGTAAGTGTGTGTAAGTCTAATTGTATGTTTGTTTAAGTGTCTGTAAGTGTGTTTGTGTGTACGTATAAGTAAATGTGTGTTTAAGTGTGTATAAGTGTTAGTAAATGTTTGAAAATGTTTGTAAGTGTGTGTAAGTGTGTGTAAGTGTTAGTAAATGTTGGAAAATGTGTGTAAGTATGTGTGTAAGTGTGTGTAAGTGTTAGTAAATGTTGGAAAATGTGTGTAAGGGTGTGTAAGTGTTAGTAAATGTTGGAAAATGTGTGTAAGTATGTGTGTAAGTGTGTGTAAGTGTTCGTAAATGTTGGGAAATGTGTGTAAGTATGTGTGTAAGTGTATGTAAATGTTAGTAAATGTTCGAAAATGTGTGTACGTGTGTAAGTGTGTGTAAGTTTGGGTAAGTGTGTGTAAATGTTGGTGTAAGTGTGTGTAAGTCTGATTGTAGGTTTGTGTAAGTGTCTTTAAGTGTGTTTGTGTGTATGTGTAAGTATAAGTAAATTTGTGTTTAAGTGTGTTTAAGTGCGTGTAAGTTGATGTAAGTTTGTGTAAGTGTGTGTGTAAGTGTTAGTAAATGTTGGAAAATGTGTGTAAGTATGTGTGTAAGTGTGTGTAAATGTTAGTAAATATTCGAAATTGTGTGTACGCATGTGTGTAAGTATGTGTGTAAGTGTGTGTAAGTGTGTGTAAATGTATGTGTAAGTGTGTGTAAGTCTGATTGTATGCTTGAGTAAGTGTCTGTAAGTGTGTGTGGGTGTGTGTGGGTGTAAGTATAAGTAAGTGTGTTTTTAAGTGTGTGTAAGTGTGTGTAAGTGCGTGTAAGTTGATGTAAGTGTGTGTAAGTGTATGTGTAAGTGTGTTTATAAAGGTTAGTAAATGTTGGAAAACTTGTTTAAGTATGTGTGTAAGTGTGTGTAAGTGTTAGTAAATGTTGGAAAAAGTGTGTAAGTATGTGTTTAAGTGTGTGTAAGTGTTAGTAAATGTTCGAAAATGTGTGTAAGTAGGTGTGCAAGTATTTATGTAAGTTTGTGTGTGTGTCTGTAAGTAAGTATAAGTAAATGTGTGTTTAAGTGTGCGTAGGTGTGTGTAAGTGCGTGTAGGTTGATGTGAGTGTGTGTAAGTGTTTGTAAGTGTATGTAAGTGTGTGCTTAAGTGTTAGTAAATGTTGGAAAATTTGTGTAAGTATGTGTCTAAGTGTGTGTAAGTGTTAGTAAATTTCGGAAAATGTGTGTAAGTATGTGTGTAAGTGTGTGTAAGTGTTAGTAAATATTCGAAAATGTGTGTACGTATGTGTGTAAGTATGTGTGTAAGTGTGTGTAAGTGTGTGTAAATGTATGTGTAAGTGTGTGTAAGTCTGATTGTATGCTTGTGTAAGTGTCTGTAAGTGTGTGTGTTTGTGTGTGTGTAAGTAAGTATAAAAAAATGTGTGTTTAAGTGTGCGTAGGAGTGTGTAAGTGCGTGTAGGTTAATGTGAGTGTGTGTAAGTGTGTGTAAGTGTATGTAATTGTGTGCTTAAGTGTTAGTAAATGTTGGAAAATTTGTGTAAGTAGTTGTGTAAGTGTGTGTAAGTGTTAGTAAATGTTGGACAATGTGTGTAAGTATGTGCGTAAGTGTGTGTAAGTGTTAGTAAAGTTTCGAAAATGTGTGTAAGTATGTGTGTAAGTATGTGTGTAAATGTGTGTAAGTGTTAGTAAATGTTGGAAAATGTATGTAACCATGTGTGTAGGTGTGTGTAGGTGTTAGTAAATGTTGGAAAATGTGTGTAAGTATGTGTGTAAGTATGTGTGTAAGTATGTGTGAGTCAAAAGACACTATTTTGGACAGTAATTATTTAGTCATAAATCTATATTTTTAATTAGGAATGCCTCGTGTACACATAGGAATGTAATTCTTTAGTTAACTTTTTGCGTGGAAAATGCGTGAGCAAGAAATAATTTCCGTACGTAATTACATTACAGTGAGTCATGCCTAGGTTTGGCGCTTGCTTACGTAAGTTCGTGTTTGGGACATCCGGTTTGCGCCTAGGGCGTGCGACATTGCATAGGATGTGTAAGGTCTTAAGAATGCAGGTTTTTCCATAAAAATAGGCCCAAACTAAGCTTAAATCAGTGTAGTAAAAGTTCTTGAAGACGTTGCACATATCAAGACAAGGAATTCTCTACGATGTAAAGGTATGAATCTTTGAAGCCTTTTACACTTATACCTAGGATAGATTTAGGACAAATCTATGTTAATATCGTTAACTAGTCGTTATATTTTATAGTTTAGATTTTCTACATATTTGTTAAGCATTCGTTTCATGTTGTAGTAATTCTAGTCGCATTAGCGCGTAATTTAGTACAAAGTTATTCACGCAGTAGTAATTTAGTAATCACGCTGAGTGTATCTTGTCTTTTAAACTCTTTAAAACGTTTACTATAGGATCGCTACCGCCTTACTCGCTTGTTTAACCTTTTTACTACGATAAATAGCCTTAACTGCGGGATAAAAGACCTTTTCTTTCCAACCTTTAATTTGTTCGCTACTTAAACTCTACACTCAAGGTCATTGTCGCGACCGCGTGTTCAGTAAACCGTGTAATTCTTAGTTTGTCATAAACAAAGGTTAAAATACTTACCTAAAGCCATAGTTAACCTCTAGTCAATTTTTCCTATTGCTTTTTCCATTGGTTTAGTTCATTTTAAACGGTTTACCGACTTGTACATTAAACTTTGCAACCTAGTAATTTTCACTCGCGTATTGTAAACACTGCTAATCAGTATGCAATATTCAAATTACCTGTGACGTAATTTACGTATTTCCGTTTCTATTTATATCCAGCAAAACTGTATTTTATTCATAACTTTTTAGCTATTTAGATAAGCTACAAATTTATTTTATCTCATTGTAAATATTTTTCTTGTTTTCATTAGAGATATCCTGTAATCTCGTTCCCGTTTTTTTTTCATGTATTGTAAAGTTGTGTGAATTTTTCAATAAATTCTTTTGTCAAAACCACTTGCAATCTGATTCATAGCTGAGCGCCTTGCCGCCGGTTACATTTTTGGTGTCAGAAGTGGGATTGCAAGAAAGTTGACATTAGTAGTTACTGATTATTTACCAACGGGAACGAGACTGAAATCATGGCAGAAGAAGCTGTGGCTGCACTCACAGAGCAATTGGCTGCACTCAAGGCACAGCTGGATGGCATGCAGGCTGAAGGAGGACCCCCTGCCCAACCTGTTTTTGCACCAGTGGTAAAAGTGACAGTGCCAAGGGAGAAGAAGCTGAGGAAGTATGCTGGTGGCAGAGACGACAAAGTGCTTGAAGACTGGATAGCGGATGCACAGAGGTCTGTGGCTGCCCAGAAGTTAACTGGTCAAGAGGCGGTGGATTTCCTGTACCATAGCTTAGAAGGTGCGGCTCGAGATGAAGTTCGACTAAGGCCTGTGGATGACTGGACAGACCCGGAGGGTTTCTTCAGGATTCTGAGAGACGTCTTCGGAGAGAAGCTCACCAAGACCCAGCTTCTCCAGAGGTTTTTCGCCAGAAAACAAGGTGACAGGGAGCCCATCCAGGACTTTGCCCATGCCCTGATGTCAATGGCGGAGCACATAACCAGAGTACACGTAGGAGCCCTGGAAAACAAGGACCAGAACCTCAGAGACACATTCGTTGAGAACTTGCGTGACAACCTGTTGCGCAGGGATCTCAAGCGCTATATCAGAGAACATCCCGAGAAGACCTTCAACGAGGTGAGGCAAGAGGCCTATTGTAGCTAGGAAGACACAGATAGAGGAGCACATCGCCATGCAGCGGCCAAGGAGGTGTTGGTGGAGAGCAACCAAGTAAATGCCATCCAAGAGCTTACAGCAGGACAGAAGGCCCTGGTGGAGAGGCTCATGCAGCAACAAAAATTGCTGGATGAGCAGCAGAAGCTGCTAACCCAACTTACCATGAAGTTAGCAAGCCCATCACCACCACGAAGTCCCCCACGTGGTCCGAGGAGATGTTACAACTGCCACGAGCTTGGACATCTTCGGCCGAACTGCCCAAAGCCCCTGAAAGACAAGGCACCAGCAGCACCACAGAAGGAGTCAAACTCCAGCTCTCCACGGCAGTGAGCCACGCCGTGGAGAGGAACTGTAGTGGCTCTAACTCTCTTTTTCAGAACGAAAAGGTTGTCGGGACAAGTCCCACAGTGGTGGCGAGGATTGGCGGAGTACCTGTGAAAAGCTTAGTGGATACGGGCTCCATGGTTACCCTCATCACCGAGTCGTTCTACAGGGAAAAGCTACAGCCAACCCTAGGAGACCTACACCCTGAAACAAGATTACTGCAGCTGCGAGGAGCTAACGGTTTGGACATCCCTTACATTGGATATATCGTCGCTACAGTAGAGATCGGAGGAGTGGTGGTCCCTGGGTGCGGCATCTTCATCACGAAGGACACAGCAGCCACTACAGTAATGCAGAGGAGGGTACCTGGCCTACTGGGAACCAACGTTCTTGGGCAGGTGCCCCAATACCAACAGATCCTGCAAGATGAAGAGAAGAAGAGTAAACGTAAAACTGGGTTCGTGAAAGTAGCCGGCTCAGACAAAGTCTGGGTCCCTGCTTTCACAGAATCTGATATCTTGGTCACAGGCCCATCATGGGGCACTGATGCTGTGATCGAACCCCTTGGTGTACCAGTAGAAGGAAACCTCACCGTGGCCAGTACTCTCGTGGATACTACCAAGACGTGTTACTATGTCAGAGTTGCCAACCAGACGGCAAAGGACATATGGCTAAAGCCGAGGACGCGGATTGGAATTGTGCGAGAGGGAGAGATGGTCAAGAGAGGAGAGCAGTTGGAGTTCCTACACGAGAATAACATGGTGACAGTGTGCTGTAACCTTAGTGCTGACCCTCAGATGCCACCCCAACGGGAAGCTGTGGGCAAAGTACGTTGGCAAAGGATACAGAAACCCCCTCACGGGATTACCCTGGAACATTTCCCCGGGACGGAACTTCAGAGGGAGAAAGCTCTCCAGATGTTCGAAAGAAATGAAGAGGTGTTCGCTTCATGTAAGGAGGACCTTGGCTGTACAAAGACAACATATCATCGCATCTACACAGACGATGATGTGCCTGTCACAGAGCGTTACAGAAGGATTCCTCCAAACCAATACCAGGAGGTGCAACAGCATCTACAAGACTTGCTAGAAAAAGGAGTGATATGTCCAAGTGAGAGTAACTATGCCTCCCCAATAGTGCTTGTACGAAAGAAGTCTGGAGCCTTGAGGATGTGCGTCGACTACCGGAAGCTGAACCAGAAAACCAAGCGTGATCAGTACCCCCTACCAAGGATAGAGGAATCACTGGAGGCACTGCGTGGCGCAAAGTACTTTTCCACCATAGATCTGGCATCAGCCTACAATCAAGTTGAAGTCCATCCTGATGATCAGCACAAGACTGCGTTCACAACGCCCATGGGTTTGTTTCAGTACACTCGGATGCCGTTTGGACTACAGAATGCCCCAGCGACCTTCCAAAGGTTGATGCAAGGAGTCTTCCGAGAGGACATACTTCGCAGCCTGATGGTCTACCTGGACGACATCATAGTCTTCTCATCCACCATTGAAGAACATCTTGAGCGGTTGGAAACGGTATTCAGTAAGCTGAAGCATCATGGATTAAAGGTTGAACCAACCAAGTGTCAACTCTTCAGAGATCGGGTGTCCTACCTGGGGCACGTGGTCTCTGCTGACGGTGTCGAGACAGACCCTGAAAAGACAAAGACAGTTAACGAGTGGCCAGTCCCCCAGACAGAGCGCGATGTGCGATCATTCCTTGGTTTCGCGTCATACTACAGAAGATTTGTCCCCAAGTTCGCTCAAGTGGCAGGTCCGCTGCACAAGTTAGTTGCTGAGCTCGGGAGCGGAGGAAGTAACAAGACCACCCGGAAGCAGATTGGAGTACTGTGGACAGAAGAGTGCCACAAGAGCTTCAACAAGTTAAAGAATCTACTAACCTCAGCACCAGTGCTGGCCTACCCGGACTACACCAAGCCCTTCATCCTAGAGACGGATGCGTCCAACGAAGGATTGGGAGCCGTGCTGTCCCAAGAACAGGACGGAAGAGTCAAAGTGATCGCTTATGCCAGCCGAGGCCTGAGAGGTGGAGAGCGAAACATGGAGAACTACTCATCGAGGAAGCTGGAACTACTAGCCTTGAAGTGGGCTGTATGTGAGAAGTTCAGGGAGTACCTGCTGGGATCGAAGTTTGTCGTCTACACAGACAACAACCCGCTGACATACCTACAGTCAAAGAGTAAGCTGAAAGCTGTGGAGCAGAGGTGGGCTGCAGAGTTAGCAAACTTCAACTTCACCATCAAGTACCGCCCTGGACGTCACAATCAGAATGCAGATGCTCTAAGTCGCATCAACCGAGATGAAGAACCAACCACAGTTGAAGTAAGAAGTACACTAGCCTATTCTACCAATACTACAGACCTACCAGAAGAGGTACGTCAACATTTGATGGTATCAGCAGCGTTCATAAGCAACACAGAGACAAGTGCGCTGGAGGAGCAAGCAACCTCATTCCCAACTACACCTCTCACAGAGATCCAACGACTACAGCAGGAGGACCCATGTATCAGTCGTCTCCTCCACTACCGAAACCTTGGACGTCGGCCAAGTAAAAGGCAAAGCCAACAAGAGACAAGGGATACAAGGAAGTTGCTTAGTCACTGGAACAGGATTGAGGAAAGCCATGGAGTTCTCTACCGCCGTACAGGAGTCGGACAGGGAAGTGAGCTTCGGTTACTGCTACTCCCCACATCAATGAAATCACAAGTACTGAAGGGTGCGCACGATCAATGTGGACATCAAGGACAAGACAGGACAGAACAGCTCTTGAGAAAAAGATGTTGGTGGCCCGGTATGCAAGGAGATGTGAAGCAATGGATCTCAATTTGTGAAAGATGTGTCATTGCCAAAGGATCCTACCTTCCAGTCAAGACGCCGATGGGCAGCCTACTAGCTACTAGGCCATTGGAAGTGCTAGCGATGGATTTTACCTTGCTTGAGCCTGCAACAGATGGAAGAGAAAATGTCCTCGTGTTAACAGATGTGTTCACAAAGTTTACAATTGCTGTACCTACCCGTGATCAGAAAGCTACAACCGTAGTCAAGACCCTGATTAAAGAATGGTTCCTTGTGTATGGAATCCCCCAAAGAATACACTCTGACCAAGGCAAGTCATTTGAGGCAGAACTAGTCAAGGAGTTGTGTGCAGTGTATGGAATTAAGAAGTCAAGGACAACCCCCTATCATCCTCAAGGAAATGGGCAGTGCGAAAGATTCAACCGTACACTACATGAGCTTCTAAGAACTCTACCAGCAGAAAAGAAAAGAAGGTGGCCTGAACACCTGAAAGAGTTATGTTACGCCTATAATGCTACGCCTCATGCAACGACTAGATACTCACCCTTCTACCTGATGTTTGGTAGAGATGCAAAGCTACCTTTGGACATTCTACTTCCTGATGATGACAGACAAGTGACAGTAGACAACCAGCAATGGATTACCAAGCACCAGACTCGTCTACGAGAAGCTTATACCACTGTGACACAAAACTTGAAGGAAGCTGCTACCGTCAGAAAGAAGATCCATGACCAGAAGGGCAGAGCACTGGCTGAACCACTACAAGTTGGAGAGCGAGTACTCCTTCGCAACCGTAAAGTCAGAGGAAGAAACAAGATTCAAGATAAATGGGACAACCAAGTGTACAAAATCGTCGAACGAAGAGACAACAATACATATGTCGTTGAAAGAGCTGATGGACATGGAGGAGATAAAGTTGTTAGTCAAGGAGAAATGCAAGTGTGTCCAAGACCAATGCTGGAGATACGAGGACGACACAGGCAAGCTGACAGGTCTAGACAAACATGTACTGCATCGCCAGAATCATCAGATGAAGAAGATGACATTGGAGGAATGACAATCGCCTTTCAACCAATGACAGAACCAGCTGAACCTGATGATGATGATGATAGTGATGATGCGTCTGAGGAAGAACTGGCTGCACCTGTACTCCGACGTTCCACAAGGACAACGGCAGGCCAACACAGCAACCTCTATAATCTTCCAAGATCCGCACTTCAGCACTGACGAGTCCACCTGCGTATCATTGTTCCTGAATTTGCTCGAGGACGAAGCAAACAAAAAGGAGGGGCAAGTGTGACAGAGTCAAAAGACACTATTTTGGACAGTAATTATTTAGTCATAAATCTATATTTTTAATTAGGAATGCCTCGTGTACACATAGGAATGTAATTCTTTAGTTAACTGTTTGCGTGGAAAATGCGTAAGCAAGAAATAATTTCCGTACGTAATTACATTACAGTGAGTCATGCCTAGGTTTGGCGCTTGCTTACGTAAGTTCGTGTTTGGGACATCCTGTTTGCGCCTAGGGCGTGCAATATTGCGTAGGATGTGTAAGGTCTTAAGAATGCAGGTTTTTCCATAAAAATAGGCCCAAACTAAGCTTAAATCAGTGTAGTAAAAGTTCTTGAAGACGTTGCACATATCAAGACAAGGAATTCTCTACGATGTAAAGGTATGAATCTTTGAAGCCTTTTACACTTTACCTAGGATAGATTTAGGACAAATCTATGTTAATATCGTTAACTAGTCGTTATATTTATAGTTTAGATTTTCTACATATTTGTTAAGCATTCGTTTCATGTTGTAGTAATTCTAGTCGCATTAGCGCGTAATTTAGTACAAAGTTATTCACGCAGTAGTAATTTAGTAATCACGCTGAGTGTATCTTGTCTTTTAAACTATTTAAAACGTTTACTATAGGATCGCTACCCGCCTTACTCGCTTGTTTAAACCTTTTTACTACGATAAATAGCCTTAACTGCGGGATAAAAGACCTTTTCTTTCCAACCTTTAATTTGTTCGCTACTTAAACTCTACACTCAAGGTCATTGTCGCGACCGCGTGTTCAGTAAACCGTGTAATTCTTAGTTTGTCATAAACAAAGGTTAAAATACTTACCTAAAGCCATAGTTAACCTCTAGTCAATTTTTCCTATTGCTTTTTCCATTGGTTTAGTTCATTTTAAAACGGTTTACCGACTTGTACATTAAACTTTGCAACCTAGTAATTTTCACTCGCGTATTGTAAACACTGCTAATCAGTATGCAATATTCAAATTACCTGTGACGTAATTTACGTATTTCCGTTTCTATTTATCCAGCAAAACTGTATCCGTCCTTGAATCCATGCTCCGCTCTTTTATAAGCTATTTAGAGCCTCCTTCCCGTACAAATTTATTTATCTTTTTAAATCTTAGAGATAATCTCGTAATCTCGTCCCGTTTTTTACCCCCTCTTCACACCATGTATGTTACCCTGTCCGGGTCAATTTATTTGTCTAACCTTCCACCACACATTCTATTCTTTTGTCATAACCACTTGCATGAATATCCGTTACCAAATGGTATTTGTGTATTTATGTAGAGTGTTGTAGAGGATGCTATTTGGTTAGATTGCTTCGTCGGCTTCTCTGCGGTCGTGCGGTTTATCTCAGTCGTGTAATGTCGTTGTGTTTCATTAGCGATATCCTTAATCTGTCTGAAATTTTTTTTTCATGGTAGGTAGTGTTGGCAAGGTTGTGGGTTAACTCGCAGGCGGCCGGCCAACTGAGGACGGGAAGGGCCGACAACTTCTTCTCTTTTCGTTTCTCTTTCTTTCTTTTTATTCTTTGTAACCACTTGCATCTAATCCATAAGCTGAGCGCGCCGTCTGTGTGTCCATGTGTGTTGTGTGTGTAAGTGTGTGTATCCCCTAATTCGCTTCTCTCTTGTATGTTGCTTTTCGTGTTTTTTTAATCTCTTCTGCTATGTGAGTGGTACGCCTAATTTTTGCTTTTTCCATTCGTTTGTAAACCGGTACCCGATAAACGTTTGGCAACCTAGTAAGTTGTGTGTATATTCAATTTCAAAGTGGGTCATTGTAAGTATTTATTCATACACTTGGTGTTTTAAGTGTGTAAATTTAGAATTTTTATATTGTAAATAGTGTGTTCAGTAATGTGTATAACGTGAAAATGATATTTGAGTGTGTTGTAAATGTGTGTTCGATAATATGTGTTGTAAGTGTGTGTATGTGTGTGTAATATGTGTAAGTGCTTGTGTAGTGTTACCTAAGTATGGTGTCATTGTTGGATTGTAGTGTGTTAAGTTGTATTTAGTCAGTGTGGTAAGTGTATGTCGGATGTGCAGGTTTGGTGTATGTATTTGTAAGTGTGGTGTGTTAGGTATAGTAAATCCTGATTTGTTAATTTTTGGGTGTACGTGTGTGTAGTAGTGTTGTGTGTGGGTGTTAAGTTTTAAGTGTGCAATACGTACTTGTGCTGTAAGTGTGTTTAAATGACTGCGTGTACGTATGTCATGTCCGTTTTTAGTGTGTGTAATGTGTTGTTAAGAGTCGATATGGATGTTAAGTGTATTGTGTGTAAAGTATGTTTGGTGAAGTATGTGTGTATGTAAGTTAATGTAAGTCTGTGTATGTGTGTTAAGGTGTGTTAAATGTAAAGGTGTGTAAGAGTGTATATTCGTTGTATGTTTTGTGAACGTCTCGAATTGTTGTTTGGTGTAAGGGGGTCTGTAAGTGTGTGTGTAAGTAAATGTGTGTTATTAAGTTGTAAGTAAGTGTGTAAGTGTGTGTGGTGTACGTGATTACGTGTGTTGTAAGTATGTGTGTGTGTGTTCGAACATGTGTGTAAGTCTGTTAGTAAATATTGTGAAAATGGTAAGTGTGTCTGTAAGTTTTGTTGTAAAAAGTATAATTTTTCCGTACGTATGCATTTGTGTCCGAAAGGTTTTAGTACTTTAAGAAATTGGTGTGTAAGTAGGTGTAAGTGGTAAATGTTACTGTGTTAGTAAAGTTCGTGTAAAGTATTATGTGTATTAAGTGTTGTAAGTCGTGTACTTCCTTTGTCCCCTAAGTGTGTAAGGATAACTGTGTTGGAATGTGTGTAAGTCCGTCTCCTCGTCCGTGTGTTAGTGTTAACTGCGTGTAGTGTGTGTAAGGGTGTAATGCGTTGTGGTGTAAGAGTTTAAGGAAGTATGTGTTGTGTTGTTTGGTTAAGTCTGTATGTTGTTGTAAAGTGTGGTAATGTATCACGTGTAAGGTATACGTGGTGTAATTGTATTTTTTTTAGCCAATGTCCTGCTGTTTTGTGTTACGTCCATGTTGTTTAAGCATGTGTACTGTGTGTCCCGTGTGTGTGTGTGTCAGTGTGAAAATGTTTGTAATTGTGTGTAAGTCACTGGTTTGGTGTGTTGTTAGAAGTTTGAAAATAAGTCAGTGAATTAAGTGGTGTTGTAATTAGTGTGGTCGCCAGTGTTGTAAGTGTGTTAAGTGTGTGATGTGTCGTCTGATTGTCTGTAAGTGTCTTTAAGTTGTTGTGTGTAAGTGTGTTCAGGAAAGTGTGTTTATGTGTCCGTTAATTTTAGTGTGTGTAATCCGGTTAGATAGTGTGGTAAGATGTGTGTACGTTGTGTTGTTAGTGAAAACATAAGGTGTGGTAAGTTGTGTAGTAGTAAGTGGTAAGTGTAAATGTTGTAGTGTGGGTAGTTTCGTGTGAAATGTAAGTCTGGTAACGTGTGTACTGTTTTGTAAGTGTGTGTAAGTGTGGTAGTGTGTGTAAGTGTGTTAAATGTAAAGTGTGTGGAAGTTGTAAGTGTGTGTAAGATTTATGTGTTGTGTAAGTGGCCGTGTCTTATGTAGTTTGGTTTGTTGTGGTTGTGTAAGTATAGTAAATGGTTTAAGTGTGTTTACGTGCGTTCGTAAAGTTTATGGAAATTCTTTCTACGGTAGTTGTTTGTGTGTGTTAAGGTAAGGTTAAAATGTGTAAGTGAAATGTGTAAGTGGGTATGTAAGGTGGTAGTCTAAGCTGGTGTGGTAAGTGTGTGTTATGTGTAAGTAATAATGTAATGTGTTGTTTTACTGTGTTCGGTGTGTAGTATGTGTGATAAGTTCTCGTGTAATTGTATTCCTGTGTTAAGGTGTGTAATTGTAAGTGTGTGTGTGGGAAGTCAAAAGCTCTCTACGTATGTTTTAAGTTCATGTTGGAAAATGTTTAAGTCTGAGTGGTAAGTGTGTGTAATTTAGTACAATGTCGAAAATAAGTTATTTGTGTATAATGTGTAGTAAGGTTCGAAAAGTTGTGTGTAGTTTGTGGAAGTGTGTGATAAGTGTGTAAGTCTATTGTATGTTTGTGTCTGTAAGTGTTGTATTTGTGTGTGTGTAAGTAAGTATAAGTAAAATAGTGTGTTTTTACGTGGTAATGTGTGTAACTGGTAGTAAAGGTTCAAATTTGGTGTAAGTATGTGTGTAAGGGTGTGTAAGTGTGTTGTAGTGTTATAAAATGTTCTAAAATGTGTGTGCGTATGTGTGGTAAGTGTGTGTAAGTGTTAGTGAATTCAAGTGTTCCATCAAGTTTGTTTAATGTCCCAGTATGAGAATTTTAATACATTTACATTACATCACTATTTTTTTTTAAATAACGGTAAGTAACAGAAAAACCCAAGCCAAAATGGTTAAGAGAGATTCTGGGCACTTTGAACTATATAATACTTCTTTCAAAGAAGGGGGAGAGGCAAACAAAATAGATCAATAACAAAAAAGTTATATAACAATAAAGTGAAGTTTTGAACTAAATTAAAGTAGGAAATAAAGTTAATTGAAGAAACCTAAATAGAACAATTCTAAAGCACACAGATGTTTTTTAGTCTTATTCTTAAAGAGACTTTATGTTTTGAACTGGTTTTTATATTATGTGGTAAGTCATTCCAGCTGTGACAAGCTGCACACTTAACACCAAACTTCCCATAATTCAGGTTTACTGGAGGTACCTATAAATTCCTTATATTTGATTTATACCGCGGTATTTGGTAAATTGTGAATCAACTCTAACCTTGAAAAAGGTTACCCCAAAAAATGATTTGTTAGATTGGAGTTTGAATGGTTTTTACGAGTTCGCACAGCTGAAATTTAGTTTATTTCAAAATAGTTGGATGTCCAAGTTTTTTAAAAAGTGGTCTTCTGTTTCTTCGCAAGTTTGAAAACGGAATTACACGGAGAGCTCGTTTTTTTTGTAGAATAATGAAGCATGGGTTTAATTAATCCTTGCTTTTTAGTGTTTACTACTTACCACTAACCGCCCAATCGCAAGGTCCATAAGAAAGATACGGATATATGAAACTATAATACAATACAGATTTATTAGAGGCTTCAAGCGAAATTGTGTCCTGCATTTATAGAGATTCCCATTTGATTTTGCAATTTTTTCTTGACACAAAGAATTTGAGACTCATTAGGTTCTCATCCAAAAGTACACCTAAAATTTAGTAGGTGACGTTTTATATTATCAATATTTTTGTTGACCTTGTTTAAGGGCAATGACCTTGACACCACATCCATGAATGTCTAAGCCTTTCTGCGTTCCCAAATCAGATATATTTGTTTTTTTTGACAATTGACTGTAGTTTAATTGGCTTAAACCAATCATTTAATGACAGTAGCTCTGTTTTAGGATATTAAGTAGCTTTTCTAAGGCATTTAGTGTTGCATAGGAAGATTCATATCATCAGCGTATTTTTGTGACAAATTGGAAGCATCATTCATTATAGAAAAAAAAAGGATTGGTCCGAAATATATCCTTAATGACCCCATCGATATTGTTTTAAGGTTGAATTAGTTTTCCATCGACACACACATATTGTTCACGATCTCTGAGATGCTTTCAACCAGCTTAAGTTCACTACTTAAGACTGTAATGGAAAGCTTATGATGTTCGAAGATGTGTGTAAGTATTGTGTAAGTAATGTGTGTAGTGTGTGTAAGTGTGTATAATTGTGTGTAGTGTATGTAAATGTATGTGTAAGTGGTGTAAGTCTGATTGTTGTTGTGTAGTGTCTGTAAGTGTTGTGTGTGTGGTGTAAGTAAGTATAATAAATGTGGTGTTTTAGTGTGTTTAAGTGTGTGTAAGTGCGTGTAAGTTGGATGAAAGTGTGTCTACTGGGTCATGAGTGTGTAAGTGTTAGTAAAGTTCGAAAATGTATGTTAACTTTGTGGTAAGTATGTGTGTAAGTGTGTGTAAGTCCTTAGTAAATGTTGGAACATGTGGGTGTAAGCATTGTATGGAGATGTGTGTAAGTGGTGTAAAAGTGTGTGGATGATGGTGTAAGTGTCTGTACTGTATGTGTAAGTGTGCGTAAGTCTCATTGTAATATTTTGTGTAGTGTGTGTAAGTGGTATGTGATGTGTGTAAGTAAGTATAAGTAAAATGTGTGTTAAGTGTGTGTAGTGTGTGTAACTGTTAATAAAGGTGGATAATTGTGGTAAGTGTGTGTACTTGGTGTTTACGTGTGTGTAAGTTTGTGTAAGTGTGTGTAATTTTGTGGTAATGTGTGTGTAAGTGTGTGTGTCATTTGTGTGTAAATCTTTGTGTACGTGTGTGTAAGTCTGATTGTCTCTTGTGTAAGTTGTGTAAGTGTGTGTGTAAGTGTGGTGTGTAAGTGTTCGTACAATTTTGCCACCTGTCTGTTAAGTCTTTTGGTAATAGTGTGGTTAAAGTCTTGTAAACGTTGGAAAATGTGTTTACGTATGTGTAAGTATAATAAATGTTCGAATGTGGTGTAATTATGTGTGTCAAGTATATGTCAAGTATGTGAGTAATGTGTGTATGTGCGTGTATGTGTGTAATAAATATATGTTTAACGTGTGTGTGCGTCTGATTGATTTTGTGTAGGTCCCCTGTCAGTGTGGGTGTAAGTGTGTGTAAGTGCGTTTACGGTTTATGTAAGTGTGTGTGTTTATGTGTAAGTGTTAGTACACTGTTGGAACATGTGTGACGTGTGTGTGTAAGTGGTGTGTGTACGTGTGGGGTAAGGTGGGTGTCAGTGTATGTAGGTGTATTGTCAGTCTGGTGTTAAGTCTTAAGTGTTCTAACTGTTCGAAAATGTT
The DNA here is from genome assembly GCF_029948245.1 of Actinia tenebrosa. Classification (NCBI taxonomy): domain Eukaryota; kingdom Metazoa; phylum Cnidaria; class Anthozoa; order Actiniaria; family Actiniidae; genus Actinia; species Actinia tenebrosa. The sequence goes on along the minus strand of NW_028292594.1, from coordinate 2,639 downwards.
CTGATACCAGTCTGTGTGTAAGTATGTCTGTACGAAGTGTGTGTAAAGTTGTGCTTGCGTAGGTGTGTGTAGTGTGTGTAAATGGGGGTTATGTGTAGTTGTGGCAGTCTGATTTTTTTTGTATGTTTGTGTAATGTCTGCACGTGTGTGTAAAGTGTGTGTGTCACTGTTAGTAAATGTTTGGAAAGATGTGGTGTAGTGTGTGTAAGTTGTGTTTTGTGTTTCACTTCTTGGGTTTAAATTGTATGTGTAATTGTGTAAGTTCCTGCTTGTATGTTGTGTAAGTGTACTGTAAATGATGGTTTGTGTGTTCTCTTTAAAGTAATAAAGTAAATGTGTGTTTAAGTGTGTTAAGTGTGTGTAAGTGTGTGTAAGTCCGTGTACTTGTGTAAGTGGGTGTACTATGTGTGTTAGTGTGTGTACGTTGTTTAGTCATTTTGGCCACTAGTGTGTCAATATGTGTGTCATGTGTTTAAGGTGTTACCAAATGTTCAAAATGTGTGAGTCTGTGTGTAAGTGTGTCTAAGTCTTAGTACAAACGTTTGAAAATGTGTGTAAGTATCTGTGCAAGTGTGTGTAAATGGTGTAGGTTGTTAGAAATCTGTGTTAAGATATGTGTGGCTAGTACTGTGGTAACGTATGTGTGTAAGTGTGTGTGGTAAATGGTGTGTATTGTGTGTCGGGGTGTGTGTACGTATGTGTACGCTGTATGTGTCGTGTGTGCAAATCATATGGGTAAGTGTGTCAGTTTTTGATTGTATGTTATGTATACAATGTTTCTTAGTGTGTGTGGTGTTGTGGTAAGTGTACGTAATTTGTGTTCAAGTGTGTGTACGTGTGCGTATAGTGTGTGTATTGCAGTAGTGTGTGTTATAGTGTTTGTAAGTATGTGTGCCAGATGTATACATGTTCTGAAAACGTGTGTAAGTATGTGTGTCAGTGTGTTCGTGTTTAGTAATGTTGGACATGTGTGTCCGTAGAGTGTGTAAGTGTGTGTAAGTAAGTGTGCGTACAATCTTTTTTAAGTGTGTGAAGTTGTGTAAGATGTGTGAAATGTAAGTTTTTGGGTCCGTGTGTCGCTTTATTACAATTTTCCCCCACTTGTTTCCGTCCTGTTGTGTCCCTGTCTGTTGTCCCGTTGTCTCCGTGTGTGTGGTCCTTGCCTCCGTCCCTGTTGGACCCCTGTGTGTCCGTCTGTTTTGTCCCTCTGTCCTGTAACGTGTGGTGTCAGTATTAGTCAAATAGTTGGGACTTATGTGTGTAAGTATGTGTCTCAGTATAGATGCGTCCGTGTGTGCCGTGTTTGTCGGTGTGTTGTCCCGTCTGTGTACCCTGTCCACATGTGTCAGTGTGTGTAAATGTAGGTCTGAGTGTGTGTAATCTGATTGCATGTTTTTGCCCCTGGGGTGTGAGTATTTCGTTGTGTGTTTGGGTGTATTTGTCAGTCTCAGTCCCTGTTTTTTTAAGTGTGTGGTCCCTGTTTGGTGTCAGTGTGTGTCTGCGTGTCGAGTTGATTTAAGTGTGTGTCCTCAGCTTTTAGTGTGTTGTCCGTGTTTCGTCACATAGTTGCACCTGTGTGTCTTTGGTGGTGTAAGTGTATGTAAGATGTTCCTAATGTTCAACAACTGATGTGTCATTATGTGTGTCAGTGTGTATAAGATCTTAGTAAACGTTTGAAAATGTTTGTAAGTCTTGTTCCCAAAACAGTGTGTGTAATGTATAATGGTTCTAAAAACTTTGGTGGTAAGTAAACTTCGTACTTAATTGTGTAAGTGTGTGTAAGATGTTTGTAAATGGTGATCCGCTATTGTCAATGTATGTTTCAGTGTTTTCCCCTATCGTGTACATGGTTTGTAACGTCGATTGTGTGGTTTGGTGTAATTTCCTTTGTTGGTATGTATAGGTGGTGAGTCCGTCTCAGTCGCTGTGGTGGTTTACATTGTGTGTACGTGTTCGTCCGTGCGTGTACGTTGATGTCAGTGTGTTGGGTAAGTGTGTGTACCAGTGTACTGTCCGTTTTTTAGGTTTCCCTTTTCGTCCCTTGTTGGTGCACCGGTTGTTTAGTATGTGTGTACCTGTTTTTAACGTTTTCCTTACTACCCTCACTTGGGACCCCTGTTGTGGCCGTATGTTTGTGTACGTCTTGTGTCCCGTCTGTTGTGGTCGTTTGTAGTATCCGTGTGTCCGTGTTTGTCCACGTTCCTTTCCCCTGTCTGTGTCGGTCTCCCTGTAAATGTGTGTGTACTGTCTGTACGATCCTGACTTGTATGTTTGTGTAAGTGTCCTGTAAGTGTGTGTTGGGTGTGTGTAGTGATAAGCATAACTACATGTTTTTTAAAGTGTGTACATGTGTGTAAAGTGCGTGTAAGTTGAATGTAAGTCCAGTGTAATTATTTGTAATTGTTGTGTGACCCCTTGTTAGTCCATGTTGGACTGGCAAATGGTGTGTCCGTCTGTGTCCTCCTTCTGTGCGTCCGTGTGTGTCCGTGTGTGGGTCGTGTGTGTAAGTATGTGTAAATGTATGTGTAATGTGTGTCAATGTCTGTCTGAGTGTGCTGTAAGAAGTCTATTGCATGTTTGTGCAATTGTTATGTTAGTAGTGTGTGGTTTGTGTGTTCGTACCCCGTAATTGTGTTTAA